>NW_023460818.1:0-31808 GCF_013731165.1 Rhagoletis pomonella | reverse complement strand
ACAGATTTATTTGAAAAAATCGGAAAACAAAAGTTGTGACGATGTTTTAAAATTTTGGGAGAAAGCTAAAGATTTGCCCCTTCTTAGAAGTCTTTCCAGTCAAATTTTAAAGATACCAGCTAGGTCAGCAACTAGTGAAAGAGTTTTTTCTGTGTCAGGCAGAATTCTGGAAGAAAGATGTACACGACTGCTTGGTGAAAACCTCGACAAAACTTTATTTTCAAACAAAAATATGAGCTAATGTCATTTTAATATTACATACGTTGAATAAATATTGATACCAATTCTTTTTTATACTCGTAATAGAAACATACATAAGTATGTATATCTGAAATTTGTTAAAATAATAATAGTGCCTTCAGCCCTTGCTAGTCGTATGGCCAAGCTTTTGTAATAATACTTGTGTGATAAAAGGCTATTTATATGAAATACTTTTAATATAAATAAAGTTTCAATTTCAAAAAAATGTCCGTGAGAAACCGTACGTGAGCGTGCGTGATTGAAAAAATAGGCGTCGTGGGCGTGCGTGAACGTGATTGAAAAAAATATAGCAGGACGTGAGTGTGCGTGATTTAAAAAACCATCAACATGAGCGTGCGTGAACGTGAGCCTAAATTACTCACGTGCCCATCTCTAGTCGCTACTCGCTTGAGTGCTGACCCCATGCGCCTACTAACGTAAAATTTTTTCGCGGAAGTAAGTTTTAAATTTTTTTTTAAGTTTGAAGTCGAAATTATGTTTTTCTTTTATAAGTTAACCATAATAGAGTACTTTAATATTTTTGTTAATACACACTTACTTTTATTTTATTTTGAACTCTTTTTTCCAACACTTTTATTGGGGTCAATGGGGACCCCATGTGACTAATTGTGTGATTTCCTTTATGCGCCTAATTAAGGGTTAATAATAAATAACACAAGTCACTTATATAATAGTGATGTACAAAAAATTTTCTTTAAAAATACGCATACTTTTTAAAAATATTTGTTTCAACACATTTTGCAATAGGACTGCCAAATTATTAAAATTATTATAACTCATATTAATTGATTAATCGCACAATCCGCTTTTAAGAGCTCGGCGCTAAAAATTAAATAAAAACCTATAATAAGGCGAGATCAGCTGCAGCAATTTCTTTAAAATCACCTATAGTGTCTGAATGATTTGCATTTCTGTTGTCATATATTGAGCTACTCAACTTTGATAACATACTGTCTGATATTGGAAACGTTTTGCAGCAGAAACTATTATCCTTCATATAACACTTTATTCGAACTATTGAATTAAAGCTTTCCAACATCATCCTATTTCGAATCTTACTTTTTGTTGAATTCATTACGGGAAAAACGCGCTCAACAAAGCATGTGAGTGCGGCAAGAATGATAAAAGGAATTTACTTATATTTCCAAACATTTTAATGCCTGTTGCGGTTTTCACTCCGTAAGCAATTATCCAAAATTTTGCAGAGTCGGATGGAATGGTTCTGAGAAAAGTTATTCCGTGGGAAATTTAAAAGATTTAAATATTCAGTTTCAGCTGCTTTTCTATCCTTCAAAGTCAAATTGTGAATTGGTAGGTCCCTGAAACTCGCCATCTTGTGATTCTCGCACTTTTCTGGTGACAAAATCAAAGCTTTTTTAACAGTATTTAATTGACTAGGTAATCGTTTCAAAAGTTCTTCGATTAGAGTGATCAGAAATGTTCGACAGTCTTTTAATATGATTGTTAAGTCAAGTTTATCACGCAGTTCGTTAGCCTATTCTGTAAAAATATCGTGGAAAACTAAGTTTTGTATATTTTTATAATTCGGAAAAATTTATTTGAAGGAAAAAAATCGCCGATGGTGCAAATATCCAAAAAAATCGCTAAATTGGCGCGAAATCGCCAAATCTGGACAGTCTGGTCATAGCACACACTTTTCTTTCTCTTCCTAGCGCAGCGATCCACATACCATAGCTTACTGAGCGCTCTAGGACCACATGCGTGTTTCACCCATATACGAACAGCGGTAGCGGAGCAATAAATTCCACGCACAATGCCATGGTCGGCATACTAGCACATTCAAACGATTCAATAAGTGGGACTGTGTGCATGCTCAGCTGGCGCTCTTCGTATGTGAAACACACATTTGCTCAGAGAGCGCTCAGCATTCTTTAGGGGTGGATCACAAGCACGAATATGTTCCACTCTCAAACCAAATCGTGGTTGCCTCAACTAAGATTTGGTAACTATGACTAAACCATGTGTTGAAAGAAAGCTTATCTGCATTAGCAGAGCTTAACCATATGAACTAAATATCTTTAGTTGTCGAAACTAATCCTTTTTCTCAGTGTAGGTCCCTTCGCTTTGTGTGACAACATCAAGGCGCACGCCACAAGTCGGAGGAGAAGCTCGGCCAAAAACTAACATATGTGTAAGCGCCAATCTATTATTATTATTAATAATATACCCGTACATATGTACATAAGTCCACTCAGAAAAAGGTTTAGTTATAATTACCAAGATTTGGTTATAGTGACCAAGTGGCATAGTTGGATATGGTGAAATAAATATCTAGTTCACGAAACTCTGCAATTTACTTGAGACTTCTAGTCGGGACAAATGTATATTTGTTAATAATTACAAAACGACTACCTTGAGTGGACACATGTGTGTTTCACATACGAAGAGCGCCAGCTAAGCAATGCACACAGTCCCACTTATTGAATCGTTTGAATGCGCTAGTATGCCGACCATTGCATAAAAACGATTCAATGAATGAGTCTGTGTGCGTAGAAATCATTGCTCCGCTACCGCTGTTCATATTTGGGTGAAACACGCGTGTGGTCATAGAGCGCTCTGTAAGCTATGGCATGTCGATCACTGCCACGATTGAGAGAAATAGAGATTGCGCCAATTGCGGTATCGCTAATCTGCTCTTTGTTGATTATGACAGAATCTGCTGTGTGTGTGACGTCATCTTGGTGCAATTGTTGATTGTGAGCATACGAAAAAACCAAATAACAATTTTAATATTTGTGCGTAAATATTTCTGCGTGGTTTTAAACAATTATTGAGACATTACAAAGCAAAATGAAGCGTGCCGTGGCAAAGTGTAATAGTGAAAACAAAAGGAAAGCGTGCGATATAAGTTTTTTTTTGTTTCCTACGGACGCAAATCTGACGAACAAGTGGAAAGCAGTTCTACCGGCGAGGATATGTATTAAACACCAAATCGAGCTATGTAAATAGATACATTAACTTCACTACCTACTTATTTTTGTTAGTACCTGATTCTTTTTAGTGCTGGTATGAGGTAATGCACCAGTGGATAAGGTCGCCAGGCGCTAATTCAAGCGGCATCTTACCGCTCTGTTACGTACCTAATACAAAATAGTGCCCAAATTATTATACATTTAAAAGTTCAGCTTAAATTATGTTTTACTTAGATAGAATATTTATTTCCAAAGAACCCACACTCATGCATTCTCTCGGAGATGGTACAAAAGTCGCCAAATCAAAGCTGTGGAGTTTATCGTGGTTGGCTACCGTACACAAATATAAATATGCACTCTGCATGGTTTTTACAATATATGCTTTAGGTCGAGTCCAAAAACTCACTTTACTGCACACCTTCCTTTTGGTCTACATGAAATTGCAAACACTGTTAGTACATTCATTTTTTCATGTGCTAAAAATCCTACTTACCTAAAGGGCTACATGTCCAAAATTATTTCTACGTGTTACTAATTAATCAGTCTTTGTATATTTATTGATTCCTGCAAAATTGGGCCATGTAATATTAAAATTAGCACATTTTTCTGCATTGTTTACATATTTTTATATGCGTTTTGGCATTTCTCTCTCGCAATTGCACCAAGATGACGTCACGCACAAATTACGCTCAAAAATCCTCTCTCATTGGCGCAATCTTGTATTCTATCATTCTTGGATCACTGCGCTAGGTAGAGAAAGAAAAGTGTGTGCTATGATATGCCCAGACTTGTTTGTCTCAGTTTCAGTTTTGCCATCGCCGCGAGTTGTTTCGGTGTGCGCATAGTTATTTAAAAGATGTAAGAAAGTCTAAGTTCAGGCGGAGCCGAACATTAAATACCCGGCGCAAGTATTAAATATATGTGTTCCACCATTCCGAAAGCTACCGCTACATGGTAAGTCGGGTTGTATAAATATTAAGTAAATTAGCATCCTTAAGTTTCGAAATATTGAAATTTCAAGCATTTCTGAAATTTACCGTTATATGAAAAGCGGCCGTAATTTTAGTACGCTTTCAATATTTTTCAAAGATTTGCTTTTATGTGGCAAGCACAATAACCATACCAAGTTTGGTACAAACTGCTAGAACGGCTAGCGAGATACATATATGTGATCATAAGTGGGCGGTGCCACGCTTATTTTCCAAAATTGTATCATAAACGTATTTCTTGGTAAAGAATTGTTGCAACCATCAATTTCGAATAAATTAGCTTTAATATTTACTGATTTATCGAGGATTTCGTATTTCTCTAAATTACCGTTATATGGTATGTGGGCGTGGTTATTGTCCGATTTTAAAAAATTTCGGCCGTTTGGTATGCTGTGCCAGGGCCAGCAACTGTGCCAAGTTTTAATATTCTTATTTTTCGTCTAACAGTCATTGCAAATATCAATTTTGAGCGAATTATCTTCAGTAGTTACTAAAATATCGCAGTTTTCGTATTTCTGAAAATGACCATTATATGGGAGGTAGGCGTGGTTATTGTCCGATTTCGCCCATTTTCAATACCATCCGTCCTATGCCCAAAAGAAGTGCACGTACCAAGTTTCGTTAAGATATCTCAATTGTTACTCGAGTTATTATGTGCACAGACGGACGGACGGACAGACAGTCACCGCCTAATCGATTTCTCTTTTCATTCTGATCATTTATGTATACATTTGTCTATATCTATCTCGAATCGTTTTGCCTGTTACAAACAACCGTTATGTGAACAAAGTTATAATACCCTTGTGCACAAGTGCGCTCGGGTATAAATATAAAGTTTGATGCCAACCGGGGTTTCTCAGTGGATATATAATTCATGTGAATTATTATTTTAAAGTATCTATTTAGCCAAGGAAAAAGCAAGTCAGTATACTTAAACCAGCACTTCCAGCTTCATCGTTTCTTTTTAGGAAATTCTTACCACAATATACATATGTATTATTTCCACTAGTAACTATTTATGTAAATATGTATGTATTTTTTATGCTTAATATATGCAAGTAAAAGAAGAAAGTAAACACAACAACCATCGAGTAAATTTTTATTTGTGTCAAACTGTAACCTTTTTTCCAATCATAAACGGTTAGCTGATTCACGTCTACAGCAAGTTCACAAAATTAATTGAAAACTTGTATCAACCAAAGCATTGTTTATATTTGCTCAAAAATGATTTTATTCAATATAAAAATATAGCTAATTTCATGATATAAACCCCTTTTTAGAATTCTTTGAATTGTTTAATACATAGTTTTATAGCTCACACAATCTTAGTACAATATGTGTTAGCTTGAAGTTGCCACAAAATCCCGTTGATTTTTGATAATTTTTTTTCTGACGGTGTTGTGCATTTCCTTCCATATTTTCAAACATACTTTGTAATATACAAAACTTTAATGGCCTATAAAACTGCATACCAAAACATTTTGTATAAATTCTGAAAAGAAAAAAATCTCTGTACGGAAACTTTTTCTGGTGGATGTATGTGTAGTGGTGGAAAAATAAAAAAGTATAGCCCATTATCTAACAAAAAACATATAAATCCAAACTTCAAACTGCAAAAATTATGAAAATGAGCTATACTTTTATAAAAAATAATAGTAATTAAATAAACAAAATAAAACTTAGCATAACAATTTAATTTGAACTTTTGTGTAGTGAGCTACTTGTAGTAATGGTGAACGTAGTCACTGCTTATACATATTACTTCGTATTCATTGTTTCTTATTATTTAGTTCGATTTCGTACTTTTTAATTCTTTCTTGGCTTTCTAGTTTCAGATTTTCTAACTGCATTTTCTCTTCTTTTGCCATTTCAAGTTCTAGTTTTCTAAGCTGTAATTGATTTTATAGCTCTATTTTCTTTAACTTAAAATTTTTGCATTCTTTCTCTTTTTCTAATTCAAATTTTTTTCTTCTAACTTTAACTTTTTCTCTTGAATAGAGATCAAATTATCCATTGAATTAACACATGCACCTTTTTTTTTTGGTTTACTTGCTTTAAAATTGGTAAACTCAATTCCGCTCCGTGATGCTGAAAGCTCAGAAGGGGGCTCATCTGTCTGGTAGTCGATGGTTCATCTATACAGGTAGAATCAATTGTTGTGTTTATTGGCTCCCATTCAGATAAAAGCGTATGATTAAACTCCTCGTAACTAAAATCTGAATCAATAGTGATTTCATACAAATCCTCAACATCATTTGTGGTTTCATATATGACAGTCGGATTGACGCTTTTTCGCTGCCCGAAAATATCCCCAAGTAGGTCCCAGTGTGGGCATATTTTCGCGATATATGAAGAGACACTAGCCTCATCGCCGGTTTCTAACAGTCCCGCACCTGTTTTGGCTTTCCAAGCTGCAGCGGACATGTATGTAGACTTCAAGTGTCGCATTTTGTTATTTTTGGTAAACCATGGAATTGATTGAAGGACCACTGAACGGTTACCAACTTTGTCATAGAACTTTTGACAGGTCGGCTTCTATAAAATGCAAAGAATAACTTCTGTTTTTACTTTTATAAAAATATATACCTCAAATGATTCCGGATTTTCGTTTACAAGATCAGATACGGCTTGCACAAGTTCCGAAGTTTCCAAGTCAGTCCAACGATGGGTCGGATTGTCTCTCTTCCTTTTCTTCTTTGATTGCAAAAGCTAAAATAGAAAGTTATTTGCCGTGAAATGCATAAACAAAACATTGATCAAGGTTAATTCCTACCTCATCCATTTCGTTTAACGTTTAATTAGATAAAAAAGCTTCAGGACGTATTTTGTTAGCACAATTCGAAATGAAAAATTAAATTGTAAACAAATCAGCTGGCACTTAGCAAGGTTGCATTCTTGGCTCGTAAGTTTACCAGATCGTTTACGAGCCAAAATCGACGTGCAAACTTAAGCGAACTGTGTAAAAGCTTTTTCATACAAATTTTGACATATTGTTTACGAGGCGGTATACTTACGAGGAATACACGATATACGTGGCATTTAAGAGTTTAAACGAATACCCTTAATGTCATGTCTCCGATTCGCTTAAATTTTTTTTGTGTTGGTTCTATGCATGAAATAACACGTGTTCGAGGAATTTTTTTCTTCTATTTTTTCTTCGGAGATATCATCTGTCAAAGTTTGAATTTTTTTGTGATTCTGACTAATCATGTACTTCTTCAAATCGTCATAACTCGGGTTCTGCTGATCGTATAGACTTCATCTTAACGTAATTTTAAAGCTAAGAAATGAACTTAACTTTTGTGTTCTTTTTGAAGTTGATTTGCATAGTGAAGACCAGTAAATTAGGGATTTAAAATTATGCCATCGTAATCCTTGTTTAATTCTCTATAAAAAACGTGGTTAAAAAATGGGGGTTTTTCAAGAACTATTTTTAATATATTTTTCTCTATGACGAGGTGGTTTATTTTGTGAGAATCAACAAGTTTTTGTAATTTTTTTCTACAACTTATGTTAAGAGATATTTAGTAAGGTGTTAAACATCGGGCTTTTGCAAAAAAAAATTTATTGCGGATTCCGATAGAATACCTACCCAGATATAATATTTGTATGGCAACATTTTTCTTTAAGGCGACAAGCCCCTAGAAATGGGCGTGGCAATTGCAGGAATAAATTCAGCAAGACGCAGATTTTATTGCGAATTTCGGCAGAATATAGCTTCGTTAACAACATTTGTTCCACAATCAAAGAATGTTCTAGAAATGGGCGTGGCTATATTGAAACCAAAGTTCAAAAATTTATACTTTATTGCGGATTTCGCCAGAATACCTATACGGATTGAAAAAGTTGTGGAACAAATTTGTTAACAAAGCGATATTCTGGCGAAATCCGCAATAAAATCTGCGTTTTCACAAGTTAAAGCAAAAGCAATATCTTTACTTTTGCAAGTCGTCAACAGTGGCAGTCGATGAAACAGAAGTATTGCTTTCACAAGCCGTCAGAATTCCCGTGCATTAGTCGCAGTCGAACCAAAAGCAAAAATTTATTGAATTTATTTGCTAAGAAGCATCGAGTTCCTGCAGAAAAGCAAACGATCGTTTGCTCTCAGCTATATTTTTATAAACAAATGACGAACAATTTTTTTTATGAAAATCATGAATATTGTAAAAAATCTCTGTACGGAAACTTTTTCTAGTGAATGTATAGTGATCTCCATTGTTAACTGTTATACAAATAAAATGACTGAATTTTTTATGTGAAAATTAATTAAATGACTCTTTGTTGACTTTATTCTTGCATGAGTGATAATAGTGCACGCCACTTTTCATCGCCTTCGTTGGCTACAAAACTCTGATTTTCAGGCTCGTCGTTTTCACAACCTTCCTCTGGGTCTACCACCATTTCGAAATCGTTTTCTCTGAGCATTATTAAAATATTGTGTAATATACCGCAGACTAACACCCAACGGCATGATAACCTTATGGAAGAATCGTTTCTAATTTGAATTTTTAATTCCTTTAAACTGCTAAATCGCTCCTTGAGCTGACCAAAACAGTGCTCTATCCTAATACGAAACTGGCTGAAGTTTTTATTAAATTTATTTCGCTGGTGCAGGGTGCCGCTCGTTGAATTTGGATGGAGTTATAAGCGAGGTAGTCAACTTGTAAGCGCTGTCGCCTGCTATCCATTCTGCTCCAGTCAGAAAATCGGCAGTTTTTGTTGAAAGCTCACAGTTGTTAAATATCCTGGCATCGTGCACACTACCAGGGTAGCCCAGAACCATATGACGGATTCGTAGTTTATGGTCGCAAACAAATTGAGCTTTTATCGAATATATGTGTTTCCGAGAAAAATATGCTTCGGGATCCTCAAAGGCGTTTTCTGACAATTTTATTTCTGTCCCATAGTCATTTAGCTGATTTTTTCATGTAAAGGCCAAAAATGGTGATTTTTTGAAATGATTGTATGGGGAACCCCCAGGGGAGTTCCAGGGGGTGTGCCACTGGCATGGGTGGATCGGCCGTCCAAAGTTAGTGGGTGTCGGTCATACATTTGGACTCGATTGGAGCACTCTAAATGGGTCAAAGTGGGATTTTTCAAAATTTGCCCCTACCCAAAAGTTCGACCCAAATTGGGGGACATCAGAATTCGTTTTAGAGGTATGGTTCCTTCGGCAAAGTTTCTTATTTTGATCCCTAGAATACGATCTTCACAGAGCAATGAGCGATTTTTAAATCGACCCGCCCTAATATATATATACATATGTGTTACCGGCCAAACCCGAACTTACGGGTAAACTAGTTTTGCCTAGGCCAAACTAGTTCTACCAACATGCGATAGGATATACCAGTTTAGGATAAACTGGTCTTTCCGAAGTCGATTTGGACAAACCGGATAAGTTTAGGCTGAACTAGATGATCCTGATATAAATGCACTTTCCAGTTTAGACTAGTGTGGCCTATGTTGATTGTGGGTGCAGAGATGAGCTGTGCTAAATATGCCTTACCTTTGGTGAGGGCCTCACCTGGGCCTGGGTAACGCAGCAAATTTTCTGGCGCCGATACCTTGAAGCCAGCGCCATAACCGGTATCAACGCATTGAATCAGCGCAATTGCGCCATGCAGTCTCTTTTCGCATGGTGCTTCATCATGCTTCTTTTGGCGCCATTCTGGCTTCTTTTCTTCTTTCATGATCTGTGATGTATATGTATAAGCGAAATTAATTGGAAAATACGCTAAAAAGCATATAAATTCAAAATGAATTTAATTCATGATCTCTGATGTATATGTATAAGCGAAATTAATTGAAAATACACTAAAAACTAAATAAATTCTGTGCTTGAAAAAATAAAACCTTCGTTGCATTTATCTGGGTTTTAGAAGAGCGGGAGTTTTGAAAGGCCAGGGCTGAAAACAACGATTTTTATTAGCTTTATTAATTTATTATTCCTTTCATTTATATTTCCTTTGTAGATGTTTTCGAAACTATACAAAATTTGACTACGTTTTCCCTGCTTACATATGTGTTCTCAAAAGTTGCAAAATTTGTGTAAAAAGTTAAGCGATTTCAACGACATTATACCCGAAAGAAAGGTAATCGACTTACCCTTCTTTTGATGTATATTAAAAGTTAAAAATTAATTATTAGGGTTTACAAAAATTTAGGTTTCTTACAACTATGCAAAATTTGACGACTTTTTCCCTGCTTACATATATGTGTTCTCAAAAGTTGCAAAATTTGTGTAAAAAAGTTAAGCGATTTCCACGACATTACAATCGAAAGAAAGGTAATCGATTTACCCTTCTTTTCATGTATATTAAAAGTTAAAAATTAATTATTAGGGTTTCTTAAGAGAAAAAATAGATGTTATTATAAATAAATAATAAATATTATTATAAATAAATAAATAAAAATAAATAAAATTAGGGGTGGCTCACAAGCATGAATATGTTCCGCTCTCAAACCAAATCGTGTTTGCCTCAACTAAGTTTTGGTAACTATGACTAAACCATGTGTTGAAAGAAAGCTTATCTGTATTAGCAGAGCTTAATGACATCCTTTTATGAACCATACGTTAAGTTGAATGGAATTTGTAGAAATATGCTTCAAAAAAATATTTATTAATATTTACCAAATCCTTCAACTAAATTAACGATTTGGAACAACCTAGATGAATATTAGAAGCTTTAATATATTTAGTTATAATTACCAACCCATGGTAATAGTTCCCAATCCTTAGTCACAGTTCCCAAATATTGTCAAAATTCGGGATCTAAATATCTTTAGTTGTCGAAACTAAGCCTTTTGCTCAGTGTATGCGCAGAATAAAATTCCTATGTTTAAACTATTTAAATACTTAGATACATATAAAGGCGTGCCTATGCAGGCAAAAATAAAAAGAATATGCGAATTATATGCGTACTTATCACAGCGTGCAGCAGTGCGCGCGAGTGACGAAAGCAGCCACAGTAGCATGCTGAAATGACTCGCTTATATATAGATAGATAGATAGATAGATAGTTGGTTGGGTAATGCACTGCGACCGCTGGGTCTATTGTGCCCCTAGCTCATCACAACTCCTCAGCAAGCCCCAGAGTGTCTAAAAACTTCATAATGGACCCCGGGGACAGTGAGTGTATGTGCTCCTCACTTGGCCAGACGTACCCTATGCTTCTAAGCCTCCTGCGCGCCACGGCCTCACACTCTACAAGAAGGTGTAGGGGAGTTTCCCTGGCGGCATCGCAGAAGCGGCACAGGTCGCTGGACCAGATACCTAGTTTATACATGTGCCTTCTCAGCCTACAGTGGCCGGTCAAAAATCCTGTAATTACCCTCAGTTTGTCCTTTGGAAAATTCATGAGTAGCCTGTATCTTGTCAGATTGTAACCTCCTAATAGGCTCTTCGCCTGACGCTGACCCATGGTGTCGCGCCAATGCAGTTCCCTCAGTTTTCTAATGTCCCTTCTGAGCATATCCTTTATAGTACTTGGTCCCACTGCCAGAAAGGGCTCAGGTCCTATCGGGGCCGAGGAAGCAGCTAATCTGGCCAGGTGATCAGCCTCCTCATTTCCTACCACCCCCGTGTGCCCTGGTACCCACATTAGTTGGATATCATTGACCTCCGCCAGAGAATTAAGCCTCTCGGCACATTCCAAAACCAAGGAGGACTTGATCTCGAATGATGAGAGAGCCATAAGTGCCGCCTGACTATCACTTAGTATAAGTATCCTTTCATCCCTATAATTCCTACTCATGTTGATCTCAGCGCACAAACTGATGGCATAGACCTCCGCTTGAAAGATGCTTGGGAAGGTTCCCAGGGGCACCGAAAGCTTCAGCCTGGGGCCGTACACGCCTGCTCCAATCCCCGCAGGTGTTTTGGAGCCGTCAGTGTACCACTGTATTGTGCTCGCCTGTATGTGCCTTTCCATAATAGAGGCACACCAGGTCACCTTGCTGTAGGTGTAAGTCCTGAAATTCCTTTTGAAGATAACCTGTCTGTTGATATCGTCTCTGGGGAAAAGAGCCAGGGGGAGCTGGGTACCTAGCTTGTCCCTGTTCCTAGATGATACCACCTTGCCTTTGCCGAAGCCCTCCCTAGCAAAGTTGAGGAGGGTTCGCTTTGCAACCTGTTCAACTAAGAGGTGCAGTGGCTCGAGTTCCAACATTACCTCTAGCGCTGCCGTCGGGCATGTGCGCATTGCTCCCGTAATGCACACACATGCCAAACGTTGAAGGTTAGAGAGGGTCTGCCTCACCGTTACTAAAGTAGTCCTGGAATGCCAAGCCACCGCACCGTACGTTACTATAGGTCTCACTATCATGGTGTACAACCATCTGAGGATCCTCGGGGTGCACCCCCAGGATTTGCCCGCCAGACGTTTGCACACCATAATCGCCCTGGTGGCCTTGGAGGTGACCGCATCCACATGGGTCTTCCACAGAAGCTTGGAGTCCAGGGTAAGCCTCAGATACTTAACCTCTGTGGCGACGTTGATTGCGACCCCGTCCAGGGTCAGGTTCCTCATCCCCTGAAGATTTCTTTTCTTGGTGAAGGGGACTATAGCTGTCTTGGAGGGATTGGTATTTAAGCCTACATCTGCACACCACCTTTTTGCAAGGTTAAGACCTCTTTGGACGATGTCACAGAGAGTACTAGCGAACTTCCCTCTAGCAATAATCACTATGTCGTCCGCATACCTTTGGCATCGAACGCCCTCGTTAGTGAGTAGCTGTAGGAGTTCGTCCACAACTAAGCTCCAAAGTAGAGGAGATAATACTCCCCCTTGCGGGCACCCTTTTGTTGTTTGTATTTGAACAACGCTGTCACCGACTTCCTGGTCTGCAGTAACCTTGCTATCCAACGCCGGGTGGTTGGCTGGACGTTATATTTCTCAAGAGCTCTATCAACTCCCGAATGGGAGGCATTATCAAAGGCCCCCTCGATATCGAGGAAGGCACAGAGCACCACCTCATCACACTCAAAGGTACCTTGTATTTCCTCCGTTAAGGCATACAGCGCAGTGTCCGTGGATCTACCCACCCTGTACGCGTGCTGGTTGGAATGCAGAGGGGTCTGTTTCAGAGTGTTAAACCTGATCTCATGGTGAATAATTTTCTCCATTGCCTTCAGCATAAATGATGTGAGACTTATCGGCCTGAATGACTTGGCAAGAGAGTAATCTCTCTTACCTACCTTCGGGATAAAAATAACCCTGGCCCTTTGCCACACCTTGGGAATGTGGGCCAGCGCCAGACTGTCCCTCATAACATCTACAAGATGTGGGAGTAAGAGCTATCCACCCTGCTTCAGCAACACTGGACATATACCATCCACCCCAGGGGACTTTTACCGTTCGAAGGAGTCCAAAGCTCACCGCACCGTTTGCCGGTTTATAAGGCTCTTAGCCAGCTTCCAGTCCGGTGGGGATGGCCTGTACGCACGGAACATAGCTTCCCCAGTGGTGGGAATGGCGTCCGGGAAGTAGGCCGACAACAGGGCGAGTGCCCTTTCCTGTTCCGTACCTGAGAAGGTCCCATTAGGTAGCCTTATTGCCAGTCTCGTGCCTGTGTTGTCCCTTGCCAAAGCTTTATGAAGCCTAGCAGCTACAGGAGTGGATGCAATGTTTTCACAAAAGGTCCTGAAGCTGCTACGCTTGGCCTTCCTGATCTCCTTATTGTACTTTGTCAGACTGACTGAGTATTCCGCCCAGTTCCCGGTGCGCTTTGCCCCGTTTAAACAGTCTGCGAACCTCTTTCCTAAGAACCGAGAGTTCCCGTGACCACCAGGGGGGCTGAGCCTTCCCTTTCGGCTTTGACACGGGACAGCTGGACGTAAAGGCATCTAATATTGTGCCGTTCAGCTTATTAACCCTGTCCTCTAGCGCCATACAATCTACCTTTCTTCCCTGTACCTCTATTCTTGGTAGGTTCAGTCTAAGTACCTCTTCATATTTGGCCCAGTCAGTTCTCCTGGGGTTTCTCTTATGGTAACCTGTCTGACAAGCAGCTCCCAGTGCAAACCGGACAATCCTGTGGTCCGACAGTGAAGGCTCAGATGAGACTTTCCACTGGCCGATCAGAGGACTGGCCAGTCTGTTGCTGATCGTGATGTCAAGAACTTCCTCTCTGACCTTAGTAATGAACGTTGGTTCATTGCCGACATTGTGAATGCTCAGGTCTGCACTTATGATATATTCTAAAAGGCACTCACCCCTACGGTTAGTGTCCGAGCTGCCCCACTCCATATTGTGGGCGTTTGCATCGCAGCCTAGAATGACAGGAAGTCTTTTCCTGCGGCAGGATTCCAGGAGCTGCTGTACCTCAAGGGGCGGCACTTTGGCGTTGTCCCCCGGAAAATAGGCTGCAGCCAAGACCACCTCCAACTCCCTGCCATCAACCATCAAGGTAGTCTGGACTGCTACCAGGTCCTGTGTTAGAAACTCTGTAATGCAGAAATAGTTAATATCATTTTTCAGCACTACACACGCTCTGGGCCTCTCGCAGGAGAGGTCCCAAATTACCTTATTGTTGTTGTGGTTAAGACCCCTCACCTGGCCTCTGTAGGTCCACGGTTCCTGTATTATCAGTATACCCAGGTCTTCCGTGGCAAACCTGCTCGCAATGACCGCCGAGGCGGCCACCGCGTGATGCAGATTGACCTGGGCTACCTCTACTGCTGGTGTCTTCATAATTGGGGCTCGTCCTCGATATCCGAGAGCCGCCCTCGCTTCCTCTATCGAGTTCGAGCCTGCCAATGTCAGCTAGGAGCTCCTGTGTGGTGCGCACGTAGTCGAGGCCTTTTGGCCCGGAACTCACCGGAGCTGGTACCTGTGCAGGATCTGTTGACTGGTTGGCTGGTGCCAGTGCCTGTTCTGACAGCGGGTTGGATGGTGGGGCCGTGGTCGACTCTGTCGCTGGGGCCTCAGTGGAATCAGTTGCCGCGTCAACACACATGTCTTGCGACTCTGATTCCTTGCTGCCTGTCGTCTTTTGTCGCCACGGCCTCACCGAGACGTAGCTGTACCGGAAATTTATGTGGAATCCGGCCCTCTTTATACTGACGTACGACGCCTCGTCGATGCCCAGGTTGAGCCTGAGCCCGTTGTCCTCAGCGTCGCACGACACCACCTTCCACGCAGCCGTGTGGACACCCTCGTTCTGGGCCTGAATAAGCCCCAGCACGTACTCAGCCGATTTCTCGGCGCATCTCGGGAAGAACACCGAGATCGTATGCACCGGCGGGATGTCCTCCCCCCTTTTAGTGCACAGCTCGGGTCCCTTCTACCCTTCAATAGCCGGTGCCTTTTCTGCCAGCCAGGTTGCAGTCCGCTCATCCTTGCAGTCCACAAGGAGCATGCCTGATCGGAAGAATACCACACAGAACACCAGAGGGTGCCTCCACCCTTTTAGGACCTCGTCCATAATCACATCCTGTAGTTTGGTCAGGTCCTCCGGGCATAGAGCAGCTGCAGGGTAGTCACAGGGCAGCACAGCCACCCGGATGCCTTTGAGAGCATCAGAGTAGCTGGGCTGCTGAGTGGTCCCTTCCAGCGGCTGACCTTGGCCCGCAGACCCTTCCAGGCCACTAGACTCTGTCGGAGGGGGTGTAGGCCCCCGCTGTCGCTTGGGGGTCGGTGGCTCCGGTGGTGTAACCTGTACGCTGGTTCGCTTTGCTGGACCTGTGGAAGTAGCTGATGGGTTACCTATGGGTTCCCCGCCTCTCCGCAAATAGGCGGGCGCGGGTCTCTGCTGCTGTTGCCCGCCTCTCTGCTTTATAGCAGGCGCGGGTCTCTGTTGCTGTTGCCCGCCTCTCTGCTTTTCAGCAGGCGCGGGTATCTGTTGCTGTTGCCCGCCTCTCTGCTTATCAGCAGGCGCGGGTTGTCCACCTGAGTTGCTGCCATGCTGCCTAGCAGCGGTAGCAGCCCTATTGCCTCTGCGCTTCCGCTCTTCGCGCTCACGTTCCTCGAGCTCCACCTCCTCCCGTACCTCCGCCATAGCGCGGGCTTCCTCAGCTGATTTCCCCTGCCGAAGGTACCGAAGATACCACTTGACTCCCGACCCACCAAGGCCAGCTCGATGGTGGTCGTCAAGGGCTCCCCGTTGACCGGAGGGGGGTAGTGGAGGAGGTCTGCACCTGCGACTTCTTTTCTTATTCTCCTGTACATGACACCCAGAACCTTGTGACGCTGTGGAGGTCCGACTGGGAGACCTACGGTGCCTACTTCCGGAACGGTGCCTGCTGCTGGAGCGATGTCTGCTCTCCGAGCGACGCCGGCCCCTGGACCGGCAACGACTCTCGGAGCGGTCACTACTCCTGGAGCGACGCCGACCTTCAGTCCGCTTCCTGCTAGCAGAGCGATGCCTGTTTTTCGGGAGTGATACATCTGCTCCCTTGAGGCCTTCCGAAAGGCGCTGCACCTGATCCACGCCGCCCCTGCTGGTGCTTGGCTTCTCTTCGTCCCTGGCGTGTTCAATAAAGAGGGCAGCCTCTTCTTCGGTCAGGTCCTCAAGGAAGCTACCCTTGCGCCTGGTGCCTTTACCCCCGCCCAGTAAGTTACTGCCGTGCGTGGCCGTTACTGTTCTTTGCGCTGTTGCTGCTGTGTCCGCAGCAGTTGTAGTTGCTGTAGTTGTTACTGTTAACGCTGTTGCTGCTGTTGCAGCACTAGTTGCAGCTGTGGCTGCGGCTGACGTTGTAGCTGTCGCTGTCGCTGTTTTCGCGCTTGCTTTGCTGTTTTTTGCTGTAGGTGTTTTTAAAGCTTTTTTTGTTGTAATCATCTTGTTCGTACGACTGCCTGCTCGACGAGGCGAGCTCAGCAGTCAATTTAGTAGAAGGGGATCTTATCTGGTCCGCCGCGCCAGCACCCCATGTCGCGGTAACGCCACCGTTACTCCTCGATGCGGCCCGGTGTCGAAGAGGCGCCGTTATACTACAGCCGGTTTATACCCTCCTGGCTGCAAACCGTCCAATAGGCACGGTGTCGCGTCACACCCTGGATTAGGAGGTGGCAGTTCTTGGTCACCGTTCGCCGGCAGCCCAAGCCTGGAGAAAAGGCAGCGCGGAAGCGACGAGCGCGTCAGCGATGCCCCAGACCAGAAAGGGGCTGGTCGGCGATTCAGCTAAGCCCCCGCACCAACGGCAAGGTGCCTGCCCCAGCGGGGGCCGCTTATATATACACGAGACTTGGAAGTTTTTATCCAGACGTCCAATCGACATGTTTGAGATATCGTTGGAGAGGTCTTGCAGAGTGTGTACAGAAAATGTATTCAAGCTTCATAAACTATTAACCGGATTCTTAAAAATTAGGCTAAAGTGTTGCGAAACAAAAATTTTTTTCTTGCTTTTGCCGGTTTAAGGGGGTATGTGGATGCACCAAACATAGGCTGACTTCCAAAACGTAGCAATACAATGTTTGGAAACTGTTATATTGCGGTATTCAAACTGTTTGTATATGCAGAGTTGCGACACACTGCAACCTTATACATTGCATATTTTAAAAATTCAATTTATCAATGAAAAATTCTTCTGAATTTTACATTTTTCAAACAGCAATGGTAACCAAAAACAAACGAAGCATCAACTTTGTTTCTGATGCACTGATTGCTCTAGCTATGCGTTTCGATAACTTTTCCAATGCGTTTTGGAAAAGTATACATTGTCAACATTTTGTAGTTCGGCGTTATGGGACATCCTATTTTGTACGTATGCAAAGCAATTGACGTTTTGGAAGTCAGCCATATTTAGTGTTATTCTATAGGCCAATACCTTTCAAACGATACCTTATATATTGAGTTCTGGCTACTAGTTGGAAAGATATAGAGCTATATGTGTTTCGCTTCGTGTCTCCACTACGAGATGATTTGCGATGTTTTGTTTGCGCCTTTGTGGGCGTGGATGGTGCCTGAAATTCGAAATAAGGCAATTTTTTAAACTACCACTGAGGTCGCACTGCTTATTTCATACCATTGAAGTGGATATCAGTATAAGGGTCTTAAAACAAGCTATCTAATGCTGTCTTTTGCGTTTATAAAATACTAGCAAATACTCGGCGTGCTTCGCGACGCCTCGTGAGTAATTTTGCATCAAAGTTAAGGACAAACCGTATTGAAACTCAAATAGGAAAACCTCTTCAGGGGAAGAATTTTGCTTTTATTAGTATCCATAATTCATCTGGCCGGCCATTGTAACCATAGTACGTATGTATGTACATATAATGTGTTGTAATCGATTGGTAATAATAATAAAAGTTAAGATATATCTTCACAAATCAGTGCCGTTTCAGTTCGGTATCATTGCCAATCAGCATAGATCAGTGATACCAATTCACACACACCCGTAACAAGTCGTCCTGTACTTTCAGTAAAATGAAGTTCATTGAAACCAAGAAGACTTATTTTACTAATGTTAAATTGGCAATTATTGCCAAATTATATAGTTCTGGATAATTCCGTACCAACTCGATTAATTTTCCCTCCATATAAAACAAAACTTGCAATAGGATACCGTCAGCTCGTCAGTGAAATACACAAACAAATCTTTGCCGAGTTAACTACACTCTAAAAAATGTTTGTTTAAATTTAGGCATATTAAAAAAGGTAACCAATTTCCTCTCACAACCTGTTAATCAATTTAAATACTGCTTTTTAAATTTTACTTACCATATGTGTGGCTTAGAGTAAATTTGAAATGTGTTTGTTGAATTCTAAACACCTAAGGCCAAATTCACAGTGCGTAGTTAACTTAGAATCGGCAGTTAAGTACAGATTTTCAGTAAAGCACTGTGAATTTGGCCCCTAGCGCCGTTAATTTAACTATTTTAAATTATAGTTATAGTTTAATAGTCCCAGCAATGGGTTGTGCGCTGGGCTTGGGACCCGAAACGTAAAAACCACGTCCAGTGAAGAAGCAAGGCAAAGCCTCGGATGAGACCCCCCCTTATGATAACGACCACGGCAAACGTTTAAAGGACTACGATTTGAGGGCATGCACCTGGAATGTCCGGACCCTTAATGGGGAAGGTGCCTCTGCCCGGCTGGTTGATGTCCTCGTAAGGACAAAAGCCGACATCACCGCCATCCAAGAAATGCGTTGGACGGGGCAAGGCAAACAATGTCTGGAGCCTTGCGACGTCTACTACAGCTGCCATGTAAAGGAGCGCAAATTCGGAGTTGGATTTGTGGTGGGAGAGAGACTCCGTCGCCGAGTACTGTCGTTCACCCCGGTGGATGAGCGTCTAGCCACAATCCGCATCAAAGCGAGATTCTCCAACATCTCGCTCATCTGCGCCCATGCCCCGACGGAAGAGAAGGATGAGGCATCCAAAGATCTCTTTTATGAGCGCTTGGTGCGCACGTACGAGCGCTGCCCCCGTCATGATATCAAAATCGTGCTTGGCGACTTCAATGCCAGGGTGGGCAAGGAAGGGGTCTTTGGAACCACCGTCGGAGAATTCAGCCTCCACGACGAAACGTCCGACAACGGATTCAGGCTGATCGACTTCGCCGGGGCCCGAAACATGGTAGTATGCAGTACTATGTTTAAGCATAAAAATATTCATCAAGCTACGTGGCTGTCTCCGGATCGAAAAACGAGAAACCAAATCGATCATGTGGTGATAGACGGAAGGCACGCTTCCAGTGTTTTAGGCGTACGCACACTCCGAGGACAAAACATCGACTCGGGCCACTATCTTGTTGCAGCCAAGATACGCACCCGCCTCTGTGCAGCGAAAAATGTGCGCCAAAATATGCAAGGAAAGCTTAACGTCGAAAAGCTGCAATTACAACAGACAGCCAGCGCTTTCGCTACTCGACTCTCACACCTGCTCACAGAGAGCACTCTTCAACAATTCGACATATGCGAGCAGTGGAACCACATTTCCCGCTCTTTAAGTACCGCCGCCGAAGAAGTAGTCGGATTTCAGCGAGCCCGAAAGAACAGCTGGTACGATGAGGAGTGTCAGGAAGCTGCAGAGAAAAAAGATGCCGCCTACAGGGCCCCGCTGTGATCGGGCGCGACGCGCGCTATGTGGGACCGCTATAGGGATCTGAAGAGGGAAGCGAGAGGTATTTGCCGTAATAAGAAGAGAGAGGCCGAAATACGTGAGTGCGAAGAGCTTGAAATGCTGGCCGATAGGAGGAATGCCCGAAAATTTTACCAGAGAGTTAGGCGACTTACGGAAGGTTTAAAGACCGGGGCGCTCTCCTGTAAGAACAATAATGGCGACCTAGTAACTGATGTCCAGAGCGTACTTAAATTATGGAGGGAACACTTTTCCGCCCTACTAAGTGGTAGTAGCACGGAAAGTTGTGGAGAAGAAGAACCCGAGCCCGCAGCTGATGATGACGGAGTCGACGTCCCACCGCCTGACTATGACGAGGTACGTATAGCAATAACGCGGCTGAAAAACAGCAAAGCCGCTGGAGTTGACAGCCTGCCAGCTGAGCTATTCAAGTACGGCAGCGAGGAGTTGATAAGGTGCATGCATAAACTCTTGTGCAGAATATGGTCAGATGAACGCATGCCCGACGACTGCAATTTAAGTGTGCTTTGCCCAATCCACAAGAACGGTGACCCCGCCATTCGCGCCAATTACTGCGGGATCATCCTTCTAAGCATAGGTTACAAGGTCTTATCGAGCGTATTGTGTGAAAGACTGAAGCCCACCGTCAATGAACTGATTGGGCTTTTTCAGTGCGGATTTAGACCTGGAAAATCCACCATAGGCCAGGTATTCACAATAAGCCAAATCTTGGAAAAGACCCGCGAGAAAAGGATCGATACTCACCACCTATTTGTCGACTTTAAAGCCGCTTTTGACAGCACTAAAAGGAGTTGCCTATACGCCGCTATGTCTGAATTTGGCATCTCCTCAAAACTCATACGGCTGTGTAAAATGGAAAAGACCTCTCCGAGCCGTTCGCCACAAAACGGGGTTTCAGACAGGGCGACTCCCTTTCATGTGACTTCTTTAATCTGATGTTGGAGAAGATAATAAGAGCTGCAGAACTGAACCGCTCGGGAACAATTTACTAAAAGAGCGTGCAATTGCTGGCTTATGCCGATGACATCGACATCATCGGTAACAAAAACCGCGAAGTCTGTTCTGCCTTTTCAAGTTGGATAGGGAAGCAAAGCGAATGGGTCTGGTGGTAAACGAGGACAAGACGAAGTATCTCCTGTCATCAAACAAACAGTCAGCACATTCGCGCCTTAGCACCCACGTCACTGTTGACACTTCAATTTCGAGAAAGTAGAGAATTTCATTTACTTGGGAACCAGCTTTAACACCGATAATAATGTCAGCACTGAAATCCAACGTAGAATCTCTCTTGCCAACAACTGCTACTTCGGACTGAGTAGGCAATTCAGGAGTAAAGTCCTCTCTCGACGTACGAAAACCACGCTCTATAAGTCACTCATCATGCCCGTGCCGGTATATGGCGCAGAAGCATGGACAATGACAACATCCGATGAGGCGGCTCTTGGAGTGTTTGAGAGAAAGATTTTGCGGAAGATTTGCGGGCCTTTACGCATTGGCGACGGCAAGTACCGCAGACGATGGAACGATGAGCTGTATGAGCTTTACAACGATATGGACATAGTGCAGTGAATTAAAATACAGCTTCTCCGCTGGCTTGGTCATGTCGTTCGAATGGACACCGACGCTCCAGCTCTGAAAGTATTCAACTAGGAACCCGCTGGTGGTAGCAGAGGAAGAGGGAGCCTCCACTGTCATGGAAAGATCAGGTGGAGAAGAACTTGGCTTCACTTGGCGTTTCCAGTTGGCGTCAGTTGGCACAGAGGTGAAACGACTGGCGTGCTTTGCTGAACTCGGCCAAAACCGCTTAGGCGATTACAGCACCAAAAAAGAAGAAGAAGAAGAAAGTATAGTTAAATCATTAGTTAAACTAAACTACAAAAATTTCTAGAGAATTTTCTTAGTGTTCACAATTACACAGTTTACACATCAAATGTTTAAAATTTGCTCTAAAAGCTTTTTGTTTGAAGTAACGCATATTAAGAGAGGTTACCAGTTTCTTCTCCTAACGTGTGCAAATTTAGACACCGTGTTAATAAAATTAAAGACTGCCTGTTTACTTTTGCATACCAAATTTTTCGCGTAGAGCAAAATTACACATAAAATGTACTCGATTTTTATTCTTAGTAGGGAATGCATTTTTGCGTTAAAAACGTTTGCAATTTTAACATTTCATGTGTATATTTTAAACATCTCATATTCAACAATCCAGTCTTGAACATCTTATGCGTACACTTACACAAATTTTGTTTAAAAATAAACACTTTTCAGAAGCAGTTCTACATGCAGTATTCGGAACGAACACTGAAGCAGCACTGACAGTGAAAAACAGCACTGTGCCGGACGATCTGAGCAACTCTATTTGGGACTGGGGCAACGATATTATATTTTTCACTGACACTAATAGGTATGGCACTGATATGTGTAGATAGATTTTTATTGTAAAAATCAACTATATAATTGATTCCTATTCGCGCCGCCGCTACTATTCTCCGATTAGGGGCCATTGTCCTTGCTTTAGGCATTTTTAAACACTTCACACTATTCTGTTGTTTTAAAGATTTTTTTTAATTAGTAACGAAATTCCACTTTGTATAAGCCAAAAAAACTCAGCCTTTAACGCACTTGCTAATTTATCAACTTCGAGAAAACAATGTGCGCAATTCCCATGAAGCCCAACAAATAGACATACATATGTGAATCATTGATTTGCTGTTGTTTGTGCATGCCACTACAGCGTTGGAAAAATGGAACTCGGCTAGACGGAGGCAGGATTCCCATAAAAAACAGGGCTAAAGTACTTTACCGTCTTCGGCCGCTGTGGTGTATGTCGGCCGCTGTGGTGTAGTGGTAAGAACGCCTGGGATCAAGCCCTGGTCAAAGCAACATCGCAAAAAATATAGAAAAAAGGTTTTTTCTTAACAGCGGTCGTCCCTCGGCAGGCAATGGCAAACCTCCGAATATATTTTTGCCATGAAAAACAGCTTCTCATAAAAATACAATTGCCGTTCGGAGTCGGCGTAAAACTGTAGGTCCCTCCTCTTTGTGTGACAACATCAAGGCGCACGCCACAAATCGGAGGAGAAGCTCGGCCAAACACTAACATATATGTAAGCGCCAATCTATTATTATTATAATTATTAAAGTACTTTACCATATCAATTCTAATTTAAACATAGTTATGCACATATGTATGCATGTATTTAGGTCTAACGCAATTGATTGAATGTTATTTGTTGAAGTTGAGTTTTGTTTTGTGCAGAATTTGCATGAAGCTAAACAGATATTTCTTTGCTGTTATTTATCACGATGCAGAAAATAAAAGGTCGCGCCATTCGCGGACCGCCAACCCTCTCTTCGTCGATTTGACAGCATCTACCCAATCGCTGACGTCATAAAATACTTTTGTTGACATTCACTGTTGCCAACTTGATGCTTTTTGCACCAAATTTAGTGGGTATTCAAAGGCAAAAATGTTTGATTTTGGTGCTTGGTGCGTTTTTGGTGCTTTTGTTTTTAGTTTGAAGACACCAAATTAGAAAATTAAAAAAAAATTTAAGCAAAATTTATAGCAATCGTAAGTGTGGTAGGCAACTTTACAAAAATTTAAAAAAATTCATGGTACAGTAACAATCATGCGACAACAAAATATATGGCAGCATCTTCAATCATGCCAGAAGAAATCGACCGTCGTGCGAGAAACATGGATTTTTATTAGTTTGAATCTGCATCCTTACAATAAAATTATGTATGCATATAAAGTCGATAAAATACACCAATAAAAATTTAGTGCTTTTTCAAATTCAAAACTTGGCAATACTGCCTTTTGTTCGATGCTTCCTCTTTTTCTTGTCGAGTTCATCTTGCTCTCTCATTCTGGTATTTGTAGACGTCACGGCCAGTTGCTCTCAGCTCGATTGATGCAATTTTGTATTCTTGGTTATTTATTCTGTATGCTACTACAGCGAATTAAAATAAGGTTTCTGCTGCGTAGCGGCAACTTTTTTTCACGAAATTCATCTTTATGAAATATGTATGTATGTATGCCACACCAAGAAGCTTACAGTGAGCATACTGTGGTGAGCATGTGCCGATATCGCAGCAAGCAGCATTTAGAAGTAAAATAAAAACAACAATTAAGAAAGTCTAAGTTCGGGCGGAGCCGAACATTAAATACCCGGCGCAAGTATTAGATATATGTTTTCTACCTTTCCGAGGTGTATAAATATTAAGTAAATTAGCATCCTTAAATTTCGAAATATTAAAATTTCAAGCATTTCTGAAATTTACCGTTATATGAAAAGCGACCGTAATTTTAGTCCGATTTCAACAATTTTCAACGGTTTGCTTTTATGTGGCAAGCACAATAACCATAACGAGTTTGGTACAAATTGCTAGAACAGTTAGCGAGATACATATATGTGATCATAAGTGGGCGGTGCCACGCCCATTTTCCAAAATTGTATCATAAACGTATTTCTTGGTAAAGAATTGTTGCAACCATCAATTTCGAATAAATTAGCTTTAATATTTACTGATTTATCGAGGATTTCGTATTTCCCTAAATTACCGTTATATGGGATGTGGGCGTGGTTATTGTCCGATTTTAAAAATTTTCGGCCGTTTGGTATGCTGTGCTAGGGCCAATAACTTTGCCACGTTTGGAAGAAATTGGTGCGGCGGTTACCAAGATATACACATGTAACCGTGGCTACGCCTACTTTCCAAAAATTTTTAATATTCTTATTTTTCGTCTAACAGTTATTGCAAATATCAATTTTTGGAGTGAATTATCTTCAGTAGTTACTAAAATATCGCAGGTTTCGTATTTCTGAAAATTACTATTATATGGGAGGTAGGCGTGGTTATTGTCCGATTTCGCCCATTTTCAATACCATCCGTCCTATGCCCAAAAGAAGCGCACTTATCAAATTTCGTTAAGATATCTCAATTTTTGCTCGAGTTATCGTGTGCACAAACGGACGGACGGACAGACAGTCACCGCTTAATCGATTTCTCTTTTAATTCTGATCATTTATGTATACATTTGTCTATATCTATCTCGATTCGTTTTGCCTGTTACAAACAACCGTTATGTGAACAAAGTTATAACACCCTTGTGCACAAGTGCGCTCGGGTATAAAAACAGTTGCCAAACGAAATACACGGTGTACAGTGTTTGTTTGTTTTGAACGCAGCGCTGCTTGTACATACATAAATTTCGCTTTGGGCGCAGCGCTGCTTGTACATAAATTTCGCTTTGCGGATGCCTACCTTGACCATATTAACCAACGTAAAATAAAGGACATTTTTTTCAAAATTATTTGGAAATACGTACATACAACTTGTATGATAAAAGTACCTTGCCCATATCGTAATTTAAGTCAAATATTTACCATTTAATTATATTATTTAATTGTATAAGTTCCCCTGCTGTAGCGAAAAATGAAGCCAAATCTTTTTCAAGGACTTCGCCATCCTTTGCTACCAAAATGCGTTTACCATAATTAATACTGCACGACGAAGCCAGTACAGTGGTTCAAAATTCGAATTGAGTGTTCATAATCCACTGGGGCCTTCATTTTTCCACCAATTTTTACTAAAAAACAAAACAAAAATATTTATTTTGGTGAAAAATTTTTTATAACATTTCAAAGTTTTTTTGTGTATTTTTTTTGTTTTGGGAGAACCATACAATTATTTTCAACTAGCTTTTGTTATGTAACATTTATTAACTGGAACAGAAGAATACATTTTCTTCAAAGCTGCTACTTTTTGTGCATTTTGCACTAAACAATTTAATAAAATCAAAATAAAATTCAGAAATCAGGCTCAACTGGTCTCTTGCAAATATTGTAAGCTTTCATAAAAAATAACAATTAATCAAATTAAGCGCAAAATGAAGTGAATTAATGCCAATTTTGAACCACTGTGCAGCAGGGGGTTTATTGTTCTCTTTCAGTGGAACTGGAAACTCAGCGTGCAACACGATCCTGGGCACAACTTTCCCTGTGCTTTATAGATTGTACAAAGATTGCCGATTAAATAGAAGCCCTTAAGTGGGGTGCGAAACAAACTGGCGAAAGTTTTCATTATATTTTATAAGGGAAATTTTTATTTTTCATATTCTGCGTTTAAAAATTTACCTCTGAAAAATGCAGAGCCGATTTAAAGGACAGTTTAAGAAATAAAGGACAAAAGGTGTCCTTTATTTTGAAAAAAATTATAAAGGACAGGGGGTTAAATTAAAGGACTGTCCTTTAAAATAAAGGACGGATGGTCACCGTACGCATGCCTGAAGAAAGGTTATTTTTATTACCTCCCTTTTATTAGCTCGGGATGTAACTATGTAATATTGATGCGCCTAAAAGATGAAGCGATTTCTATTCTCAAGTTTGGGCGCATTCCAAAACGTCAAAATACAAAGCATCAATCTCTTTTATTTCTAAACCTCAGCAGATTGTAATGCCAAATGTGCGCAACCACGGTTAGAGGCTAATTTTAAATTAGGTTGCGCAAGTTATATTTATTCTTCTAGTGCGGTTTAGAAATAAAAGAGACTGATGCTTTGTATTTTGACGTTTTGGAAAGCACCCTTTCATACCCAAGAATGATAGAATACAAGATTGCGCCGTCCTGGGCGTTGACATTTGTGTACCACAAGTAAACAAAGAATAGAGCGAAAAGAAGACCGAGTTGAAACTGCCAAAGCGGTTCACTTTACTGCGAAAAACGTGTTTTAATTTTGCTAAATGCGAAAATATTGCATCTATTAGAGAACAGTGAACATTTTAGTGCACTCCATTGCTTTGCAATTGAGCTTGCTTCAGCAAACGTTTTAGTGACCTTTATTGCTTTGCAATTAAGGCTTCTGCAGAAAACTGCAGCAGCATCTCTGCGGGATTGATTAGTTAACTTGCTAATGGAGGCTGCGTGGATCAGAAACAAAATCATTGTGAGGAAATGCTGTTAATATAATAATAGAGAAACATTTCGGGAGCGGCTTTGCCGTGCCCTATGTACACCAAATGCAGCGATTCGTCCCAGCGCTACACTTGCATATACGCTTCTTGCATCTTGGCGGGTGTCGCACTTTAACACACAGTACTTCATTGTATTAGTTTTTACGCAGTCTTCAACTCAAAAATCGCTCACAAATTGCAAATTAACACAATTTACACTGATTTTTCACTTATAATTCAAATTTCTCTTTTGCTGATTTGTAAACAAAGGTTAATTTACAAGTTACCACAACTGTCAAAATCGGCAAAACCAAAGTAGCGGTACCACTGACGGCGCCACCTTTGTTCGCTGCACCATGTTTCATACCTGATGACAGTACGAATGGAAATTATAATAGCGAGGTTTTAGTTCTTTAAACTATAATTTTATTTATTTTGCGCTGTGCTAGCTGAGTATAAAAAGAGAAGAGAATAGAGAGAAATAGGTATGTGCAAGGTGACCACCTTTCCTTTTGAGAAATCCGGTACAGTAAAATTTATTTCGTTCATTCTGAGATCTATTTTATTTATTTTTACGTAAATGTTGTAAAATCCATTACAAATTTACTTTGAAGCAAAATATACAGTATTGGCCAAATCTATAGCATCCTTATTTAGAAGTGATATTGTTTGCCACTTGTCGGCCGCTGTGGTGTAGTGGTAAGCAGTGCGCGCTTCCACTCCGCAGCACCTGGGTTCAAACCCTGGTGAAAGCAACATCGCAAAAATATAGAAAAAAGGTTTTTTCTTAACAGCGGTCGTCCCTCGGCAGGCAATGGCAAACCTCCGAGTGTATTTCTGCCATGAAAAACAGCTTCTCATAAAAATACAATCGCCGTTCGGAGTCGGCGTAAAACTGTAGGTCCCTCCGCTTTGTGTGAGAACATCAAGGCGCACGCCACAAATCGGAGGAGAAGCTCGGCCAAACACTAACATATGTGTAAGCACGGTGTTACACTGATCGTGAACTTCTTAAGGGACCTAGTATACGTCGTAGGGCTGATCAAGTAATTCACGAAACTGGATTTAAAATTTTTGTAACACCCTCAAATTCTCAACTTATTTTGAAAAAGAAACCATTTTTACATATCTTCCCTCACTAAAAAATTTTCAGCTGTTAATTTTTAGCCAATTATAAGTTTTATAGTCTTTAAAAGGAAACATGTTTGTACTATTTAAAGAATAAATAAGTTTTGTGAGCACATTTTAAATGTGTTGAAAGTTGTTGCAATAAGTCTGAAGTCAACACAAATTTGTATTATTTTTTCCACTTCTACAACATTTTGTACAAAATTTCAAAACAAAAAAGTCTCTTTCAGTCATTACTTCGAAAAGAATATGCAATTCCGAGTAAAACCAGGTACTATTTATAAAAATCAATCTACAATTTCCGAAGTTATGAATTTTCTCAAGGTTTTTCCAAAATCACTTCGATGCAATTTCACAGAAAAATTGAATCAGTTAAATTGGATTCATTTTGAGGTTTGAATAGTTCGTATAGAAATATTTAATAGTATGCTTTTCAGATTGAACTTTTCCATTGCACTGTTCAACAAATTTATTATAACATCTGAACTTTCGCCGCCTTCGGAAGTCAATTCGATAATTTTAATTTTCATTCTTGACATTTTTCGCTTTCTTATTTGAGCTAGTGATGGGGAAGTTATCGATATTTTCGATAAAATAAAGAAATAACTTGGACGTTACACAATCAAGATATTGGTTTGAAGTTGCATACACTCTCACTTTTTTACTAACACACACGCACGTTTACAACTTGAACGCCGACTTGATATCAATTTTTACTTCCAAGTCATGTAGCAACTTGCAAGTCAAGTCAAACAGCTGATTATTTTTTTTTTTTGTTAAAATGTACATTAGGGTGGTCCAAAAAAAAGTAAAGTCGGAAATTTAATGCTCTCACCCCCTAAGATTGTTCTATACCGAAAAAAAGTATACCCCTGTTTTTTTATTTTAAATTCAAAATATATTTTTAGGTCGCTCAAAGCGCTTAAAGTTTCCCATGTATTTTGTATGGTGAAAAAAAGACTTTTCGTAGAAATGGCATAGAATCCATGAAAATCCAAATTGTTAAATCTGAAAACTCTGCTTCTCTTCAGAAGACTTGAGAGAATAATGCCCAATTGTTTATTTAAACATTTTTTAGTTTTAACTATTTTTTAAGGGTCTCCGAAATATGCCAAAAAAAAATCAAATATACAAAAGAAAAAAAGAAAAATAGTTAAAATTAAAAAATGTTTAAATAAACGATTGGGCCGTATTCTCTGAAGTCCTCTGAAGAGAAGCAGGGTTTTCAGAATGAAAAATTTTGATTTTCATGGATTCTATGCTATTTCTACGAAAAGTATTTTTTTCCCCATACAAAATACATGGGAAACTTTGAGCGCTTTGAGCGACCTCTAAATATATTTTGATTTTAAAATAAAAAAACAGGGGTATACTTTTTTTCGGTATAGAACAATCCTAGGGGGTGAGAGCATTAAATTTCCGATTTTACTTTTCTCCCATACATTTTTGGACCACCCTAATGTACATACATATGTACCTTTGCAGATTCCAGTACATTTGCTTGTACCCAAACCTTCGTTTCGGTACACGGTACTGAACCAAATGTTTCGGTACTGTACCGGAGATTTAGGTACCTTATGTGTGTGGTTTGTTGATGCTCTCTAAACACAAACGCGTTAAAGGCAAATGGTCTAGCAATGCGTGGTATTGTTGATCAACTTAATACTTTAATTAAACATACTTGTTATTAAAATTTCATTTTAAAAATACCACTGTGTCCTACTGTGGTAGAAATATGTCATTTTAAAACTTGAATCATAGAAATCGACCCAGTATATCGGGTGTTTTGCTCTCACGTTTTTTTTGGGCTTTAATTTTATATATAGTATAGATAAATATGTCACAACGTTATCGCCTGAAAACTAAAAATCGGGCTGCTGAAAACAGAGATTTCGGAATTTTCTCAAAAACTGGTTAGTCGATTTTATTCTAGGTTTCCACAAATCTAGACCAAAACCTTAGCTTTCATCTGGTATATAGCTTATATCTGGGAAAACTCTTGTTGTGGAGATATTACGATTCAAATTGAAAAAAAGCGCTCCAAATAGGTTCAAATGGTAAAAATTAACATATCCGTCTAGTTTGCCACTTAAATCGAAATTCCCTGCAAATCGGGGAATTCCCCGCGAGTTGACAAGTTGAAGGATGCAGCTGGGAAACCACAATTTGTGTGTATTTTAAAGTTTTTTCCAGTCACATGCCGAAATTGTAATATTTTTCACCATTTTAGTTGTAGTTATATACACAGTATTTAACTATGCTACATGGGTTTATCACCCGCACTAAACCTACCTGGGAGGACGCACACAATATTACCTACAGTTGTACATAAATATGTATGTATGAATGCATTTAGTTCACCCAATGTGCCGCTACTACTTACATAAAATGTATAAATTGCCATTGAGCAAAACTACTTGAGAACAAATCATTACTTTAATAGCACGAGTGCAACACGTGATGGAAGTAAAACTTCTTAAAACAAGTAAGAAAGTCTAAGTTCGGGCGGAGCCGAACATTAAATACCCGGCGCAAGTATTAAATATATGTTTTTTCACCTTTCCGAAAGCTACCGCTATATGGTAAGCCGGGGTGTATCAATTTTGAGTAAATTAGCGTCCTTAAATTTCGAATTATTGAAGTTTCAAGCATTTCTGAAATTTGCCGTTATATAAAAAGCGGCCGTAATTTTAGTCCGATTTCAATAATTTTCAACGTTTTGCTTTTATTTGGCAAGCACAATAAAAATACCGAGTTTGGTACAAATTGGTAGAACGGTTACCGATATACATATATGTGATCATAAGTGGGCGGTGCCACGCCCATTTTCCAAAATTTTACCATAAACGTATATCTTGGTAAAGAATTGTTGCAAGCATCAATTTTGAATAAATTAGCTTTAATATTTACTGATTTATCGAAGATTTTGTATTTCTCTAAATTACCGTTATATGGGATGTGGGCGTGGTTATTGTCCGATTTTTAAATTTTCGGCCATTTAGTATGATGTATCAAGGCCAACAACTGTGCCAAGCTTGGAAGAAATCTGTGCAGCGGTTACCAAGATATACACATGTAACCATAAGTGGGCGTGGCTACGCCCATTTTCCAAAAATTTATAATATTCTTATTTTTCGTCTGAAAATGATTACAAATATCAATTTTGAGTGAATAATCTTCAGTAGTTACTAAAATATCGCAGTTTTCGTATTTCTGGAAATTACCGTTATATGGGAAGTAGGCGTGGTTATTGTCCGATTTCGCCCATTTTCAATACCAACCTACCTTGGATTAACATAAACCTACATACCAAATTTCGTTGAGATATCTCAATTTTTGCTCGAGTTATCGTGTACACGGACGGACTGACAGACGGACAGACGGACGGACAGACAGACATGGCTGAATCGATTTCTCTATTCATTCTGAGCATATATGTATACATTTGTCTATATCTATCTCGATTCGTTTTGGCTGTTACAAACAACCGTTATG
>NW_023460817.1:0-31815 GCF_013731165.1 Rhagoletis pomonella | reverse complement strand
TTTAATGCGTAGACCAAAAAAGTTCTTAAAATACATAATTAATGAATACGATTGATAGATTATCGCTTTCGATTTAACTGCGTGAGAATAAATTCTGGAAATTTTGCAAAGTAAAACGCTTTCAAACCACAAAAAATTCACTCTTAAAGTTATATAAGAAATTAAAACAATTAGCAATCTAATTTCACTAATGACCTCACTGGCATTTATCCACTTGAACTAAATATTAAATTTTTAAAGTAGCAAATCGAAAAACATTGCCATAACTAATGGATTAAATTTAAGTCAATTAGTTAAAATACCTTAAGTGCTTATAAGCAATAATTTAAAATTTTATCTATTTTATTAACAAAAACGAGGTATGTACATAAATGTGTATTTTTATTTAATTTATACTTCACCAGGATGGCTGAAGTTGAAAAAATTTTACTAACAATTTTATAAATTTTAAGTAATGATGACTTAAGCATCTTACACCAATGCCATACTGACTTGCGTAGAAAATTAAAATAAAACGCGCTAAGCTTAGAGAGCCTTTGCTTGTGTGTTCGGTTTGATCATATTGACCGCATTGATGACTGTCATTCATCAAAGTGTCAAAATGATGCTAGTCTGCATGCTTCTTCCATACGAGCATTTTGTTAAATTTGTTATGTTTTTAACCTTTTAACTTTTGGCTTCCAACGTATGTAAATACATATGTATGTACATTAGACCGTATCGAAAGAAAATTTCGGCGACTCAGGGGTAAGAGTATTAGGTATTTATTTTTGCAAGATAATTTAAAAAACCACAATAAAATTTTTGCCTAACGTAGAGGTGCCAATTCCGACGAATCTGCTGGCATTATTTTACAAAGTATTTTCAATTTTTGATTCTATATCGCTAACTGCTAAAATATCTGCATTTTACATTCGAATTTCAACTATGTAAATATATATTTTTTTTTTAATAAACTGTCATATCGCACAAAATCTTCAAACTTACACGTTTGTCAGAAAATGCGCAAAACTGCATATTTCTTAGCACATGCTAAATCATATGGGCAATGGCGACTTTACTCCAGAATTTTTCAACTAATTACAACAAAAATTTGCACCAGATTTTGCTGAAAGGTAAATAAAACCTCTGCGTACATTTTTAGCGCACAATTTCAAAAATGCCAAATTTTTAATTGTGTCACTTTTGAAGATCGCATGCGATATGTATTTCTTTCCGGACCATTGCGGATCTATTGCTGAATGAAAACGATTACGAACTTACAAGGCAGGTAGTTTGTTGTTATATGTACACTAAAAATTTATATTCAACAAATAAAATTAGTAACCTAAAACCTTTGAATTTGTAAAACAAAAGATTAGATAAAATTTTTACGTGACATATTAGCGTATCAAAAACGCCGCAAATTGTAAGAGAAAAATCGAATACAAAAAAGATGTTGAAAGCAGCAACAAAACTACAACTGGAAGTAAAACGTAAAAAGAAATGCCAATGTTGCTGGAGGTGTGCATCAGCCGAACGGATATAAGCCAGCGAATTGAATACGTTACACTTGAGACGCTATAATTTGTCTACACATGCGAACACACATTTATACTATATTCATATGTGAATATATATACCCAGTGGTAAAGGGTAATGGGTGGCAAGCCTCTCCAAAATATATTCAAACTAAAACATTTAAAGCTTCTTGACAACCATTTTCTAATATATTTTTCTAATAAATAATTAACCTAATTTTAGTTTAATTTGATTTTCTAAACAGGTGGCAGCCCTCCACCATGAGTATGGAATTGATTTTCCAACTAGAACCTTATTAAAGCCCTTTCGTCTAACACCCATACTGTGATACATATTCCAATTTTCTAATTCCTTTAAACGTGTTTTCTAGTAGCGGCCGCCCCTCGGCAGCCAATGGCAATTTATTATTAATTCCCTTAATTCAACCCTGGCAACCCTCTTACATGAAGTTTAGAAGAAAAAACCTTTTCAAAACCATTTCGATTGGCACCCATATTGCAGTAATTCATTTAAATTAATGGTATCTGATTTTTAAACGGGCGGCAACCCTTGTAAAACTCCTCAATAATATTTTAAATTTTCAATCTGAAGGTTTCTTAACAATCTTTCGTTTGACACCGATATTTTAATTGTTCAGATAGCTTGCGAATAATTAATTTAAATTTGACTTCAAACAGGCGGTCACACTCATCATAATATTTTGAAATTACAACTCTTTTAAGCCTCTTGACATCCATTTTTCAATCAAAATGTCAAATAAATAATTCCCCTAATTCAAGTTGAATTTGATTTTTTTAACAAGTGGCAGCCCTCCTCCATGAGCGTGGCATTGATTTTATACATATATCTGCATACCAAGTTCCATTACTCCATCACAAATGTTTCCTGAGATATGCAGTATGAAAAATTCCGTTTGTATGGGAGGTGCCACATCTTTTCGATCAACCCATTTTCCCACTGGGTACACACATATGTACATATGTATATGTGAGTGTGTATGCAAAAATTCATTTGTGTAATTTTATTGTTTGTTAGGGGCAATGTGACCAAAGGGATAGGTTTTATTTTTTATTTTTCGATGAATATTCAATAATCAGCAGTGCGCAAAGAGAATGATTCAGTTAATTTGACTCTCAGTCAACCACATTGGTATATTGGAAGGTGTGTCAGTATGTCAAATGAAAGGGAAAGTGAATTTTTTGATGGTCAAAGGATGCTTTTTAATGAAGTCTGAAAAGTAGCTACATTTAGCGAATGTTCAAAAATGATTGAGTGATTTAGATGAAGTTGCGGTTTTCTTGCAGATACTGTTTTTTATAAAAAAAAAAGCGGCACCTTCATTGATTTCTTGTACTTATATGGGTTATTTCTAAACAAAGTGTACATGGTAGGTATTTTTGTTTTGAAGATTGATAAATATAACCCCTGAAATCGTTTACTGATTTGAAAATTTGTGCATAATACGAAACTGCTTTCAGGCTCTTCAAAAATTATTATTATTTTTTCTTATTTTTGCATTTTTGTAAAATATTTTCAAGAATGTAAATTTTTTTTTAAAGTAAGCTAAAAGAATAAATAAGTTTGGAAACTGCCAGAAAAAATTATAATGATTTTTGACATTAAATTCATGCTTTGTAAACACTTGCATATCACTTCACTGGGAGGCAGACTCTTTGTTCAGACTTTCTTCGGCAACAATTTGCCATATATGCCATTTGAACACTTTTTGAGAAATAAGTTGTTTAAATAAAAAAAAACTTTTTCGCCCAAAAGTGACATTCTGGAAATATTTCAAATTTTTTTTTTATTTTATTTCTAACGGGGAAACGATAGCACTTCGTTTCGAAATGACCCATATGCGAGGATTATGTAAGTATGTATGTATATCGAATGTTTGATTTAACATAATTGCATATAAAAGTGCCCTACATAACTGAAAGAAAAATGTGTATTTAAATACGAGGTTCTTAAATAGGTCCTTTATCTGACCACACTAAAACAGATATTCTGAAATTTAAAGGTTTGCATAGTAAATGAGTAGACGGTGCTGATAAAGAAGGCGGAAATCGTTCATTGAGATAATTTGAGCCCTGTTTGGCCTGTAATGCCGCCTCAGAATAGAAGATGGTTTTTACAAGAAGCTCTTTCATTGCAGAAATACATTCAGCGGTTTGTCATTGCCTGCCAAAGGACGGCCGCTATTAGAAAAAAACTTTCGTATCGAGTGATAGTACGCCCTCCTAACCAACCCTGTAGGGAAAACACGAACTAGTGAACCAGATTTCTAGTTCAGTACTACTTATTTTTTGCCAAAAACGAACCAGCCCAATAGTAATTAGTTCCGCACCAGTCCAAAAGCAGTGAAATGTGGTACTTTCACTAAACTATTCTATTTTAAATTTTAAAAGCAGGGAAGGTAGTCATTATGAGTAAAATAATTTAAATCAGTATTTAATCATTATTTTATGAATTATTATTGAGTTTTATTTTTTCGCTCAAACGGAAATAATTATTATTTGATTTTTATTTTTGGGATTACAAATAATGATTAATTATGATTTTTATTTTTTCGCGCAGAGATTATCATTAATTTTCAGTTTTATTTTTCCACTTAAAAATAATGATAATTTATAAAATTGAAAAGGCCATAAAGACGCAACCTACTGAAATTTCTACCTGAAAAGTTTGGGTCTTATTCCTTTTATAAGGGTGCGGCTACCTCTCAAAAGGATACGTCGGTTATCACGCTGGTATAGTTTTTGAGTTGCTTAATAATCATTATACTTAGTGATTCCATAAACAAAGTGTCAAAATAATTACCACTTTCTCACTAAATTTATTTAAAAATGCAAGCCACCAGAGCTACCTTTTTTTTTTAAGAAAAGACAAATTAAGTTTTTTTATGCAATCCACCACAGCTACCTTAATACAGTCAGTCAATAAAGTTTAGGTACAACGAATTTTTTACAATACGGGCAACTATTTTTTTAATATTTTAGTTTTCGGTAATTTTTTATAAAAATACTAGCAGACCCGGCGAACTTCGTCCCGCCCAAAATTAATTTTTTGTATTGAAACATTTTGGTACAACATTTTCACCAACAGTTCACGTTCATGATTTTCACTGACGCATTTATCTTCTAATATTACGTTTTGGTGGTTGTCGGAAGGCATATTTCCATTACCATCTTAAATAACCTAGCAAAATTGTATATGCATACAAAGATACGTAATAGCTTCAGTACCGTTTGAAAGGCGCCACACCCCCCTTATAAAATAGCCGCAATTTTTTCTAAGAGTATGGGAGTGATTTCTCATATATCCATACCATGTTCAAGTACTCTTACCATGAACACTTCCAGAGATATGCAGTGTGAAATATTCGGTTTGCATGGGAGGTGCCACGCACCCTTTTTCAAATACAACAAATTTTTCTTCATGACTATATGTCTTGTACATACCAAGTTCCAGTACTCTACCATGAACACTTGCAGAGATATAAAGTGTGAAAAATTTGGTTTGTATGGGAGGTGCCACGCCCCCTTCACTTAGCGGTATGAAACATACTTTACACCTTATTATCATACCTACCAAATATACACAAAAAATTTCATTCATATCGGTCAAGCCGTTTCGGAGGAGTTCGACCACAAACACCGTGACACGATATTTTTATATATTAGATTTTTCATACAAAAATACCAAAAGATCTAAAAGAAAAAAATAGAGAAAATTTTTTTAGGATAGGGACACCCTAATCGCCAAATTCCAGTACTCTATCGTGAACACTGCCAGAGGTATGCAGTATGAAAAACTCGGTTTTTATGGGAGGTGCCACGCCTCCTTTTCCAATAACCACAATTTTTCTCCATGAGTATGCGATTGTTTTCATATATCTCCAATCCAGGTTCGAGTACTCTACCATGAACACTTCCAAAGTTAAGCAAAATGAAAAAATTCGATTTGTATGGGTGGTGCCCCGCCCCCTTTTACGATAACCATAATTTGTCTCCGTGAGTATGCGATTGCTTTCATATATCTCCATACCATGTTCGAGTCCTCTTCCGTGAACATTTTCCGGGATATGCAGTATGGAAAATTCGGTTTGTATGGGATGTGCCACGCCCCTTTTCTAATAGCCTCAATTTTTCTTCATGACCATGTGATCGATTTCATTTATCTCCATACCAAGTTTCAGTACTCTACCACGAACACTTCCAGAGATATGCAGTATGAGAAATTCGGTTTGTATGGGAGGTGCCACGCCCCCTTTTCCAAAAACCATAACTTTTCTCCATGAGTATGCGATTGTTTTCGTATATCTCCATACCATTTTCGAGTACTCTACCATGAACACTTCCAGAGATTTGCAGTATGAAAAATTCGGTTTGTATGGGAGGTGCCACGCCCCCTGCACCTTACGGAATGAAATATACTTTACATCCGATTCTCATACCTACCATATATGCACAAAAAATTTCATAATGATCGGTCAAGCCGTTTAGGAGGAGTTCGACCACTAACACCGTGACACGAGATTTTTATATATTAGATGGTCAATTCTACAACAAAATCCCCAAAAATCAGAGTTCCAAACCTTGTGTAAAATTTAAGAAAATTTGCAAAATTTCATTAAAATAATTCACTTTCTATTTACGCTCTCTAGAAAAAGTTTTTTAGCCCATTCAATTTTAGTATAATGAAGTGCAAGTGTGAGGAAGCTAGGACTTACCAAACAACAAAAAAAAAATTGCTAAATATCAATGGTAAGTCCTAGCTACCTCAAACTTGCACTTTGTTATACTAAAATTGAATGGGCTAATAACTGAGTACTTAACTTTTTCCTAAAGAGTGTAAATTGCCATACTTGGATGGAAATTTGCAGTTTTCTTTAATTTTGCATAAGGTTTGGAACTCTGATTTTTGGGGTTTTTGGTGTAGAATTAACTATATTTTAATAAAAAATTAGGGAAAAATAAAATATTTAAAAAATAGTTGCCGTTATTGTAAAATCTTCACTGTACCTAAACTTTATCGACTGACTGTATATCTTATTTAAGTTAAGTACGACAAAAACTTTCGAAGTACTTCATATACATACATATAAGCTTAAAAAGAACTGAATTAACTTAAAAATCAATATGCTTAAATTTAGACAAGTAAGACAAAGTGCGCTAATATTTTTACTTTTAAGCAGAACGCACTTTTTTTTTTTTACTTACTACTTGGGTTTAATACTACTACTACTAATGTGGTTTATAAATTTTTAATAAATGCGTTTAAACATTTGGGATTGTATTGTCCTTCCTTCAACTGATCGTAATTAATATAAAAGGGAAATGTTTCGACAAGCTTGATTAGAAATATATATCTAAGGGGACGAATTTATAACAGGTTGGGAGCTACATATAAAAAATGGATGCAGATCGAACTAGATCTCATCTGTCGAATTAGGAACTGGTTTGGAACTAAAGAAAAGGGGATGCAGAACGAACTAGATCTCATCTGTCGAATTTGGAACTGGTTCGGAACTATAGAAAAAGGGATGCAAAACGAACTAGATCTTATCTGTCGAATTTAGAACTGGTTCGGAACTAGAGCCAAAGGGATGCAACGGGGGACAATTGACACTTCGTAGGACATCGCAATGTTAAATTCGCCAGTCGCTAGCATGCAAAAGAGAATTAACGCGTACTAGTCATGGTTCCAAAAGCAATAGAACCCAACCAGTTCCGCACTAGTTCGTTTCCCTACAGGGAATCGACTGCGACTCACAGAAATTTACTGTTCAAAATAGTCGAGAGTCTTAATTTTTCAACCAATTTGATAAATTCTTTTTTAAATTTTTTGCTGACATTTCGAGCTAAATGTTACGTACAGAAAAAAATTCCCTGCACCGTCAGCAAAGAAAAAAATATTAAAAATCAACGCGAATTCTTATCGTAATTTTGCTGAATTTGTGTTCCCTTTAATCTGTTTGAAATTAACACGATTTGCGAATAAATTGGAGCAAGGTGTTAAAGAGCTCAGGTATTCACCTTTCAGCACATCGCTAGTCATATAACTAGTCCTTGCCGCCTAATCCTCTTCAAGACCGGAAGAGCAAATGGGGTTGCCATATATGCCGATTGCAGTCAGGTGTTTGTAACACGAGTAATGACCAGTCCGCAATTAAAGCAGATACCTAACTAGGCCGCCTGAAGCCCTTCAGCCTAAAGGAAATCAGCAATCTGATATTCTGCGGCATTGCAAAAACACTAACGTCTACATCTCTGACTACAGCAATTTCGTCCTCACCCCACACAACATTTTTTCATTAAAAACATATTTGAATTGGATTAAATTTTTTTCCTAAAAATATGGGCTCGGTTTTAATAATGCCAACTACTTACAAAAACCAAACTAGAGACGCATTTTCGCATTCACACATAATTGGGCCAAGTGCACACTGCAGACTTTCAAGCAATTAATCATTGATTAGACGAACATTTAGTGAATGGTTTTGACCTGTTGTCTACGAAAGCTTACCAGCAGCCACACACGTCGTAGTATTCAAAAAAAAAAAAACAATGTGAAGTATGTATATCTGCGTATACCGTAAATTGCATAGCCGAAATAGCTTTAATACAGTTATAAGACATGGCAAAATGAAGTGATCACAAGCTTTATCATGAAGTCGATAATTGTTGGGCGGGCGGTGCATTTGAATAATTAAACAAGGTTAACGCTTAATTGATCTTTTATGTACATACATACATATGTAAACAGATATGCCTGTACACATGTCTTTGTTGATCGTAATGCTTTTGCAATTTTAGATACAGTACAAAGAATTCGCAGTCAACGGCGACCTCTTTGAGCATCGATAAACAATCTATAGCAATTTTAATTGGGGGCAGTGCAGGAAGCATTACCAAACCTATTGAAACTATTTAAAAAACAATTAAAGAGCACAAATCGTTTCAAAGCAAATTAAAAGACGCCTTCACAATAAAAAATATTTACTTTAGGATTTTTTAAGAACACGCGCTATACGACGCACTGTGTTCTCTTTTGGGAAAACCAGGGACAAATATCTCAAGAACGAGAAGAGATAGCGGAATAAATGTAATGGTATTTTTAAGCTTTTGAGGGGCAGAATATTCAGTGAAAAATAGTTTAATTGGATGAAGAATATATTATTTTAAAAAGGTTGCCACCTATTTGAATGGTCCAATTTAACCATGTGTGTATGTATATACATTAGGGTGGGCCATTTTTTTTTACTATTCGTGTATAGCATAGAAGGATTCTACGTGTAATTCTAAGCAAATTTGCCGAAGAAACTTTGGGTCTAAAATCAATTTAGAGTTTGCTAGATTGCAAAAATAGGTTTAGAAGATCGCTTTTTGACTAACATTTATAAAATTGTTTAAGGTTTTTGAAGAAGGTTGCAACGTGGTAACAATGTTAAATTAACTTTTGGCGTTTTAATGTCCCGTGGGTTCATTAGTAATATACAGGGTGGGCCAAATAAGACCTACTAATGCTAAACACGTATAACATTTTTATTTTTAATTCTCAGAAACGATTTCTGGGGCTTCTTACAGAACAATGATTGAAAACTTTTTGCGGCCAACGGCAGAGCAGCATCCGAATTTGTGGTTCCAACAAAATAGAGCGATGGCAACTCTGCTAGGCAAACCATGGACCTGCTGTGTGAAAGTGGTATGTCTTATTTGGTCCACCCTGTAGTAATACAGGTAATAGAGAAAGGAAAAGTTTCATTTCCATTGCGCGTACGATCCACACAACTTTTTCTCTTTTTTTATTACCTCCCTTATATTAGCTCGCGATGTAACTATGTAATATTGATGCGCCTAAAAGATGCAGCGATTTCTATTCTTAACCTGATGGCAGTATGAATGGAAATTATAATAGCGAGGTTTTAGTTTTTTAAACTATAATTTTATTTGACCTGCAACCAGTATGCAAGAGATTTTTAAAATATTTAACTTATATCCGTTCCGTACGTCATGCGGACTGCGCCCCTCGTGCGGATGGGCGGGAATGGAGGGTAAAAACCGTTGGGATATTATTATTATATTCCTGCTGAGCTTGCGTCAAGTAATCTATTTTCAATGGTCACATTACACATTTAACATTAGTTTTTTAAAGTTCATTGAATATCTACGTTTTCAGGACAAAAGAGAAAGCAATAAAAAAAAAAACAAGTAATTTTAAGCAAAAAAAAGGCTTCAATTCTCATATAAAAACTTAAGATTATCGTTAATTTCTTCACAATCCAATTATCGGATCTAAAATTAGTATGGGACCACCCTTGAGGTACCACCTTTCCGATGAAAAAAGGATTATCGAAATCAGTTAACGTGGTCCAAAGTTAGGCGGTAACATACATAAAAAAAATGTCCAGATGAACTGATAACCTCTTCCTTTTTTTGAAGTCGGTTAAAAATTATTTTTGAAAGTCGGTTTGAGGTCAAGGGAATTTTTTATTAAATAAGTCCTTGAAAATGAACTTCAAAAGTAAAATCTTTGATTTTTTCTCTTTTTCTAACCTTAAAAATAGCTTAAAAAAGTTAAATCCTTTTCTCGATTCTTGTGACTAGGGTAGCTAAATACTAGTTTAAAATCTCCATCTGAAGGTCATTTAAAAGATCGAGAAAATTCTTTTATGCAACGAAGCTATTTTTCTCGAATTCTACATCTTGAAAGCTTTAAAATACCGTTATATGTAATTACTTCGCTGATCTACTCAATATTGTGCCTTTTTTTTACAAAATCGTACACTGTGTTCCGCTACCGAAGACGCAGCCTCATTTTACTGCCATAAATAAATTCGAGTAACTTAATAAAACAATTATAAATATGTTGGTTTAAAACACAAAATAAATTGTAAAAAGTTGCCATGTCATTTATTGCGTTAATAGCGGCTTTGTTGGTATTTTCTTCATACTTGTGCAAATTTCCATACACTACATTGGATGAGTTTTTTTTTCGTGAGTATGACTGTAAAGAGTTTTTCAAGAAATTCATTGTTTGTATGCAAATAAATGTTTTGTTTTCTCACTCAAGTATAAGTAAAGCAATGCAAACATAGGACTTGCGAATTTTTTTTTTGGCTATTTTATAGCAGAGTTGCAGAGCTGTTCTAAACAATAGACTAAGTATATCACAACAAAAGCATAGAAAAGCAAGTAAAGCATTCAGCAATGATGAGGGTTAAGCACCTCTTATGACGTTCCCTCAAACTTGAGAATTTTTTTAGCGCTACACATGGCCTTGATATATACAAATAAAGAAATGGATTCTTTTCTCATTGTAATTAAGTAAAGAAACTTCCCGACACCCGACCGTGAAAAGAATTCAAGTTCTTCGGAGACAGGAATGTGAGGCACATTCATTGTAAGTGTCAAAGGGCATACCGATGCGTTCTTTACTAGGGAGAATTCGCTTGGTCGTGCCTTTCCTTGCAAGTTCATCTGCGATGCAGTTTCTCTCTATGTCCCTATGATCAGAGACCCAAGTGTGGTGACGTCTATTCTATTAAGCGATCTCCTCTAAAGGTAGGCGGCAGTCCAGTGCAATCTTTGAGTAAATCGTGAAATAGCTCGGCGCTTTGATTTCTGCCTGGCTATTACTAAAAATGAATACGTCTCTTACCATCATTTTGATTCCAAGATTCTCAGCAGGCTCCATGATAGCTAAAACTTCAGCTAGGAATACGCTGCAGTAGTCGCGTAACCTGAAATAGGGTTTCAGAGGAAGGTTTCGTAAGAAAACATCCCCTCCGCCTTGCCGTCGAGTTTCGAGCTATCTGAATACCTAAATGTCAATACTATCTGGTGGAGTATTCATATCTTCTTTTCACTACTCCCTTCTTGGGATTCTTCTGTTAAAATTGCTTTCCGGCACCGATATCGAATTGCAACGCTCTGTGCTGTGCGGAATGAAGCAAACATTTATTTAATAAGCGAAGAGCAGCGAGTGGTGCCATCTGCTGCTGGTGGAAATACCAGGTGAAGATGTATTTGGCTTCACTTGGCATTTTCGATTGGCATCAGTGGCACAGAAAAAAACGATTGGCGTACTTTATTGGACTCACTGGCAGAAACACTTGCTTCCTAAAATTTATTGTTCGTTTCGTATAACAAAGGGCTTTTATTTAATAAAAAATTTTTGTTTTAAATCGTGCCATCTTTATACAACCTTTCTTGTATGTCTCGATATATATCAAATAATAAACATTAATTTGCTTCCTAACAGATAAGCCGAAATGTATTAAGTTTCCTAACAAAGGTCAAATCAAACAGCATTAATTACAAATTCTTATTCAAAATTGTTTAGATTTCTTTAGCTTTACTCGTATCTAAATTTAGCATTCACGTGCTTCATTGTTTTATGCTGCAATTTGTTAGTTTAAATAGAAATCAATTTGGGCATCAGCAACGTCATACAAGTAAGCACATCAACCGAATAAGAATGGTGCGTATTAATGTCCAAAATATAATACTATGTACATAAATACATACTTCCTCTGACAAGTGATTATGTTATTAGTTAGTGTGATTTCCCTTTATAGTCATTTCAGCTTTTGTTTCTCCAACTTCGCATTTACATGAGCGATTTATGTAGAAGCGTCAAAATAAATACGCCTGCATGCATACATTTACAGATACTCACTTACAACACGAACGAGATACTGTACTGGTTTTGTTAATTTACACTCTAAAAAAAATTTTGTAGATTTCCTACCATAAAGGTAGGTTACTTATTTCCTACCATATTATTCGCGAAATTACATGCTCGATTATTCAACGAATAGTTTGTTTAAATTTCGGACTTTTTAGAGTGTGATATAGCTGTTGTGGTGTGCGTAAATTTACTACAAAAGTGTGTACAAGCCACAAAATACACATCTGCTGTTTGATTTCACCCGTAGAATTGTATAAAGCCGTCAACAAAAAGGATTTTTACGCACGAAAATGTGTAAACGAGAAAAATACCTATTTATCGTGTAAATTTACCAAAAAATTTAAAAAATAAACAAAAATATACTCGATTTATAGTCGCATTTTTAAACAGATTTTTTAGAGTGTAGAAGATCTTAAGTTCATAAGTAATCCAAATTTTTATTGGTTCAGCAATTCAAGCCACATGAATAAATTATAAAATATATAGAACTATGTTTGTCTTATTATATGGTTCATTGTTTTTTCACGCCTTCTTAAATTGTTCTTCACGCAGCTTGATGTCCATTTTTTTCAATTTTTATTTATTTTTTGCTTGGATAAGTTTTGCATAAGTACTGGTTAAGTGCGAAAATTAATTACGCAAAACGAATTGGTGGCGCTAAGTCAAAAATCAATAGCATTAGTTACGGATCTGACTGGCTTTGTTATGCAGCCGCAGGAATATTTCAATTTGCTCGTTTTAAGACATTGAGTGATTTGCTAAAACGAAGTGATGAAAGGCTATTAAAATTTATGTGCTTCACAAAGGCGTGTTTTGTCCAATTTTATCTATCATCTATTTTGTAATAAGAACAAAAAACAATTCACTATTCACTTTTAATATTCTTATTCTTCTTCTTTATTTACGCTGACTTTTAATATTCACAGCAAGAAAAATCAATAAATTTTCTACATGAGTTTTGGAGTTTCCATCCAAGGTATATTCAAAAAGGTAGAAGTGATTTCTACAGTTCCCTCTTTTCGACTGCGACTGGTATGTCAAATATAAAAACAAAAAATTTTAAATCGTACAGAAAAAAATATTTATTTATTGACACTTTAGTCAGCTACAAAGAGAGCTAACCAAGTTTCGTAGAAATCGATAGAAATCATACCTATAAAACTTATGAAGTCGTAAGTGGCTGTTGCCACTCCTATTATAAAAAAAAAAAACTATAATAATCCTGTTGAGAAATTTTTTTAAGTACTAATTCGGAGTTAATTAGCATCATTACTTAGTTACTGAAATATCGGTGTTCTCGTTTTTCCTAATTTCACCATTTTATGAGAAGTGGGCGTAGTTTTAGTTCGATTCCAAATTTTTTTAACATATTGCCAGGGACCGAATATAACAGTTATTGATGAAAACTGTCTCGAGAAAATTCGCAATGAAGGAAATGTTCTTCAACTAAGTGAAACATACCAATCACCGAGACGCAAATTCCAAAGTAAATTTTTATTTGCAATTTTTATGCAAAATTAAAAAAAAAAATAACAACTAGCTTTGATTTTTATATTATAAATCCAAAGTAACAATTATTTTTGGTTTGTATATCAAATGTCTTAGATAACAGTTATTGAAGACTTTTATATATAAAAGTCATCAATAAAAATCAGTTACGGACTTTTATTTTTAAAAGTCATCAATATAAATTAGTCACCAACTTTTATTTTTTAAACCATTCGTATAAAAGTCATTAACATTTTCCGCAGTTAAGAAGGTCTTTGGGAAACAAAAGTTTACTACGACTTATACAAATGACTTTTATAAGTGTGATTTAAAAAATAAAGGTCAGTGAATGATTTTTATTTATGTCTTTTATAAATAAAAGTCTTCGATAACTGTTATCCAAGACATGTAATTTAAAAATCAAAAATAACTGTTATTTGCAGATTATTTAGATAAAAATCAAAATTAACTGTTATATTAGATTTATAAAATAAAAGTCAGAAATAAAGGTTATTTAAAGAGTAATTAAATAAAAGTGAAAAAATAATTGTTAAAGAGTGATTTTTTTAATAAAAGTCTTGACTATTACGGTCCCTGTATATTGCTTTTCTATACCGAGGAAAAAAAAATTTACGGTGTTAGGCGATACTATGCCCATTTTAATTTATAATAATCTCCTCTTTTGCTAAGATATTATTGCACACATCGATTTTTAGTGAAGTAGCTTCGATAGTTACTGATTTATCGTACTTTTCGTAATATTGTATGTTACTGTTATGTGTGAGGTGTGCGTTATTTTTGCCCGGTTTCAAAAATGTTCAACAGATTTCTTAGTTAGACTCTAAGCAATGTTCGTACTGAGTTTCGTGTAGTTTGGTGGAGCAGCTATTGAGTAATCGCAATTCTTCATAAGTGGATGATGCCAGACCCATTTTCCGAAAATTTCATAATAGCTTTAAATATCTTATGCCAATTCCACTTCACCTACCAATTTTTAACAATTTTGATCCAGTATTTACGGAACTATCGTAATTTTAGCATTTTTCAAAAATAACATTATATGGGAGGAAGGCGTGGTAACCGGTTTGCAATACCAACCTACATAACTTGGTTAAAGGACAACGTAAATACTGAATTTCGTTCAGACATCTCTATGTTAAGCCATTCGACTTCTATCTCCATTCTGAGCATTTTGGTATGTGCATATGTAAGTATATATGTATGCCTACATCTATCTTGATTCCTTTAGGCTGCTACAACGTTGTAATACCGTTGTGTACAACTGCGCTCGGATATAAAAATCGTATGCGTACCAAAACAGACGCGGAAGCCTCGAAGCAAACGACAATTGAAAAACAAATATAAAAGACTTAAGCCACGAACTTTAGTGTGGAAATAATACGAAGAAGTGACAAAACCAAAAAAGTTTTGAAATAAGCGAATGTTTAGGTAAAAACCGCAGAATAATGTATATTAGGGCGAGTAGAAAATCTAATTTGTCTCAAATGCCTTGGTAACTGTGTAAATATATTAATGTATGTACTTATGTGCTTGAAACTACTATTAACTTATCAAACGATTCCTAATCTTGGACAATACCTGTTCGACTTCATTCACTACGATTTTGAAAACTGACCAAGTCCCTGGTCCGTCCAATATTACATAAAAATCCAGACACATAAAAACGTTTGAAATTAATCTCGTCTCATTTTTTGTGATTTTCACTTGGTTGCTGCAGTAATGAAGAATTGAAAATTGATAAGGGAAAATTATCGTTTTTGTAAGATATATCTTAATATCTGAAAAACTTGTAGTCTAATTGAAAAGTGATATATGAACGTTATATATTAAATTTAATAACCTTTAATTGGATATATCGTCCTGTTTATAACAATTAACGCATCGCATAGATATTACGAGCCAAAGTTTCACTTTCAAAATTCATAAATATAAGTTTTAAATAGATTAAAGATAAGTTTTAAATTTAAATTTAAATTTTAAATCTTTCGTAGCCAATAACTATTTGCTTAGACCTACGACAATATAATATTACTATTACAATACCGTCAAATACCTTTAATTTTCTCCCATACAAAATCGATCCAGCCTAATGTAAATATTAAGTACAAACAAATAAAATTATATTTGCTGTAGGACTACCACACCGTGCGACAATACTTCTCATCTTGTAAATGTAATAAAAATTTGTGATTTTCTGCGTGATGGTCTTTGCATATCGCTCAAATTTTGGACATCCTTTTATTTCTTACTAAAACTGACTGAAACAATTTCTTAATTTTTTTTTTCTTAAAAATTATTTGCACGGGGAGTATCTAAAAAAACAGTCAATGTATATATATATGTATTAGGGTGGTACAAAAAAAAATAAAGTCTTGATTTTAATCCTCTAACACCCTAGGATTGTTCTGTACCGAAAAAATTATAAACCTGTTTTTTTTTTGTTGAAATCAAAAAATATTTAAAGGTCGTTCAAAGCGCCCAAAATTTTCCCTGTATTTTATATGAAAAAAATAATAATTTTCCGGGGGGGAAATAGAATTCTTGAAAATCAATACTTTTCGATCGGAAAACTTTGTTTATTTTCGGGATACTTTAAGTTTTAATATTAACTATTTTTTATAGGACAGCTGAAAATCCCCAAAAATGGCAAGGGGGGCGGGCATAACAAGTCGGAAGAATGAAAAAAAAATATTAAATATTCATTCGGGTATTATTATTGATGACAAACGGAGTTTTCTGATAAAAAAAATATTGATATTCAAGAATTCTATTTCCACGAAAACTGGTTCTTTTCCCATATAAATATTTTTTCAAGGCAATTTAAATTTTTTTTGCCGAACGTAGGGGTTTCCTTTCTAAATTTCCAGTAGAGCTTTTTGTTATATTCGAATGTATGTCACCGAAAAATGTAAAATTGCTATCCCTAGGTTGTGCAAAAAAAATAATAATTTTTTCGAAATAGCCTTGCGAAAATACTTTAGACTCCGAGGTGTACTTCGAATTTGTTTTTTTCCCCTTTTGAGTTGGTACGGTCTAATGTGCATATATGTATGTATGTATGTATATTAAATATTATAAATTTTTGCTGAAAAAAGCATACTCATTATTAATAGTTATTATATAAACGGAGCGATTATAAAACGATTATGGCGACACGATCACATGCAACACATGGCACGGCCCACATACAAATAAAAACAGGGAGCAGTCAATTCCAAGCAAAGCAAAACAAGTCGCAACATTGAAAATGAATGAAGACTCAAGCTAAAAGGTAAAAAAAAATGTTTTCATATTCATAAGAGTGGCCGGCAATCATGCATATATTTGTACATACATACATATATATCTACATATACAGCTAATTTTCATAGATAGTATGCTTTGTACTTTGACATAATTGGTTATGTGACGGAAACATTGCCGTTGACACAGCAGCTAATCCTCTTTAACCGGCAGTTCCTTTGATTTGTTTTAATTATACATACATATATACACAACATCTTATAGTTACAACTAAATCTGCATAAAATGTCGACATTAATGCGTTTCCACCCAGGCATTCCAAGCAAATTAAACTTCGCTCATTAGTGAAACACATCAACTAAATGTATTCCGTCTCCCTAAATTCCACATGCCCGTAGCTACAGAAATGTTAAGACAAATTCGTTACAGCTCACCAAGCCCTTCAATTCCCTAGCGTTTTCTCTTTACCAAAAGTGGGAAATACTTGTTTTTTATTTTTATTTTTTTGGGGTTCAGTATAATTGTTTTTTTTTTTATACATACATATTCACATGTTTCTCTGTGATTGGCGGAGAGAAATTTTAATGTGGTATTGATACTTAACGCTCGCAGTGTCATCAACAAGTCTAACATAAATTGTATTCCTTCTCCATAAGTCGTCATGGGGCATCTTTGGCTTCAACAGGAGCTGGGTCCATTTTTACTATTTTATCGATCGCAGCCTTGTACTTTGTCCTAGCTTGTTTATTGCTTTAACGACCTGCCCCTTTCAATTTCCATGCTTCGATAGCTTTGATGCATGAGAAATCAGAATTATTGAATTTCTCCATATATAGACCTTTTGCAATCTCATTCAGTCCTCTGATGCTCTCTGATCGGTACATCAGACATCAAGGAGTGTGCTCTGGTAAGCTCCTTGACCCTACCGCTGGTCATCATACCGGTTTTTGAAGTGAAACCTCTTTAGCAGCGGTTGGTTGGTTGGAAGTAATTTGGCAAATTCAACGGAAATTGCACACGGAAATGGTGCTACAGAAATGATGCAACGGAAATGGTGCAACGTTGGGGCTGAAGTGCTTCTTGAGTGTACGCATATGGTATTAATTTAAGAAAAACATGCTAATAAAAGGTTAAAGAATAACACGTAGAAAAAGACCAATACAAGAACCAAAGTGAAGAGGAGTGCGTACATACATAGATAAAGAAAAGGATAAAGGCAAAAATGAAGACCAATGTAAATTTACACTGTACTTATATAAGGGCAAAGGTGAAGGGGAATATGTAGATGAAGAAAATGATAAACATTAAAGTAAAAACAAAGGTAAATATAAAGAAAAAGATGAGGATGAGGATACCGATAAAAGTAAAGATGAAGGTAGAGGAAGAAAGATTAAAATAAGGGTAATTATAGAGAAAAGGATATAGATGGAGACACAGATACTCATTCTGTGAACCATTTTGGGATTTTAGAGATTTTTGGGATTCTCGGGACTTATCGATATAATAATCGATATTTTTGTCGCTTTTGTTATCGAAATTTTTATCGATATTGTTATCGATTTAGCTATCGATGTCTTTGGAACTTATCGATTTTGTAATCGACGATTGGGGTTTTTTATCGATATTGTCATAAATTTTATTATCGATATTTTTATCGAATTCGTTATCGATACTGTTACTGATTTTGTTATCCATTATTTATTTATTTTTCTATCGATTATTTATCGATTTTTTTTATCGATATTTTTATAGATTTTCTAATCGATTTTGTTACCAATATTATTATCGATTTTGCTATAGAAATTTTTTATCGATTCATTATCGATATTTTTATCGTTTTTGTTATCGATATTTTGTTGGATGTTACTATCGATTTTGTTATCGAAAGAGTATAAAGATACAAATGAAGATAAAGGAAAACAGAATAACATAAATGTAATTAGAACGAAAAGGGGTAAGCAAAAGCAGATGTATGTATGTGATTTTTTTGAGGTTAGGATTTTCATGCATTAGTATTTGACAGATCACGTGGGATTTCAGACATGGTGTCAAAGAGAAAGATGCTCAGTATGCTTTGACATTTCATCATGAATAGACTTACTAACGAGCAACGCTTGCAAATCATTGAATTTTATTACCTAGAAAAGTTGGCAGAAAATCCGCTTTTTTATCGACAAATTTTGTTCAGCGATGAGGCTCATTTCTGGTTGAATGGCTTCGTAAATAAGCAAAATTGCCGCATTTGGAGTGAAGAGCAACCAGAAGCCGTTCAAGAACTGCCCATGCATCCCGAAAAATGCACTGTTTGGTGTGGTTTGTACGCTGGTGGAATCATTGGCCCGTATTTTTTCAAAGATGCTGTTGGACGCAACGTTACGGTGAATGGCGATCGCTATCGTTCGATGCTAACAAACTTTTTGTTGCCAAAAATGGAAGAACTGAACTTGGTTGACATGTGGTTTCAACAAGATGGCGCTACATGCCACACAGCTCGCGATTCTATGGCCATTTTGAGGGAAAACTTCGGAGAACAATTCATCTCAAGAAATGGACCGGTAAGTTGGCCACCAAGATCATGCGATTTGACGCCTTTAGACTATTTTTTTTGTGGGGCTACGTCAAGTCTAAAGTCTACAGAAATAAGCCAGCAACTATTCCAGCTTTGGAAGACAACATTTCCGAAGAAATTCGGGCTATTCCGGCCGAAATGCTCGAAAAAGTTGCCCAAAATTGGACTTTCCGAATGGACCACCTAAGACGCAGCCGCGGTCAACATTTAAATGAAATTATCTTCAAAAAGTAAATGTCATGGACCAATCTAACGTTTCAAATAAAGAACCGATGAGATTTTGCAAATTTTATGCGTTTTTTTTAAAAAAAAAGGTATCAAGCTCTTAAAAAATCACCCGTATTGGTTATGAGACAAAATAGATATGGAACTTAAGTCTCACTTCTCCAGTGTGGCGCACTTACTTTTTTTTAACTTATGTGAGAGGAAATAGCCTTTGGACTTCCCTACGTTTGGGCTTTTTCTATCGTAGTAGAGATCGTCGGTGCCCTAGCTCGATTTGAGATGGAAGTGGTGGTTTTTGTAGGCATTTTTTTTTTTGTGTTTTCCTCCAGACCCGTACTTTTTGGAAATTAACAGAACACAGTTTAGTACTGGGCGCAGAATTTCTCTTGGTAGTGTTGTTTGTAATCAAACAATCACTTTAATCTCTTTAGTCACTTTAAGTAATCTCTGCGCATTAAAAGGCCCATTCGGTTTATTATACACACCCTGTATATTTTTCCCTTTAATAGAAACTGAAAACTTTGCACTGGTTAAATACTCGCAAATTCCCCTCCATCTCTTAACTGCTCACTTATGAGTTCATTTATTGCTATACTACAATGAAAAAAAAAGAATCACTTCCAGTTGCCGCTGGCATGTTACTCCCAACTGAGTATTTACCAACACGCTGATTAATTTATTGCCGATAATAATCCACTATATTATGGAAATGATTTTAATTTTTTATTATCATTGTGTTATTTTTATTTGTGTAATGCTTCTTGTGCATATTTTAATTCAGCTGCCAAAAAATGGTATGTTTTTTGTTCCTCTTTTTGAGGAGGCAGGAGAATGAGAAAAAAGTTGAAAGAAATGCGCAAATGAATATATTTATGATACATATGTATGTATGTATGTAATGTATTATGTTAACTTTCAACTTCTTTCTCCCTAATTTGGACACAAGTGCGGTTTTAGTTGTTGGCTATAACGGTGTCGTTGGTATCGATTGCTGTCTTTGTTGGTGTCAGCTGCCATGATGTAATATTTGTACTTACATACATACATACCTACATATAAATGTTGAATTAATTGAATTATGACCGGAATCTCGTTTCGTATGTAAATCAATATAAACTGTGTTTTATTTTTTTGGAATTTTTGGATTACGTAGACATGTAACGGTATTCGGTAATAGATTAATTACTAGTGCAATAAAAATTCAACAGGGAGTGTTTGTGGTTCATTTGTGTGAGCATGAAAATAAATTAGTGTTGTCACCTTCATACATACATACGTGTCATTTATGTACAGGCTTGTTGGGAAATGGCAAGAAAAACTGACTAATTGTATGCAAATTGCAAGGGACAAACTAGTTTTGCCTAAGATAAACTAGTTCTACCTACTTGTTATAGAATAAACTGGTATAGCCTAGGACAAACTCGTCTGACCTACATAAGCCCGACAGGAGAAACCAGTTAAGACTAGACTGAACTAATTGATCCTAGTATGAATATTTACACTTCCGAGCGCTTGAAAAAAAAACAACCCTCATCAGTCCAACTCCGGCTACGTAGTCCACAGTACTGTTAGGCCCAAATTGTTTCCGCGTTCAGTCTAGACCTAACTGGTCTTGCTCATAGGGCTTTTAAGCTCGGCGGCTGAGGCAAGATTTGTCACCCGTTATACGGTACCGAAAGGAAAGGCTAACGTATTGGCACTGCTTGAAGAATTCGAACACAAGACAATAAACAGTCCATTCGAAGTAATCAAGAGGGGTAACTGAAAGGAATATCTGGTCGCGTACGAGCTCTCTTACTTCTAATTTTATTTTCATGAGGTCAAGAAAATAGATCATTAAGTTAATAGCCACGATTGCTGGTCACTGACCTTGGCTATTTCACGAAGATAGGAGAGGTGCTTAGGACATATAGAGCCAAGAGAAGAGCACATACACTCCCTCTCCCGGGATCTATTCTAAAATTCATAGAGTCTCTGGGGCTGCATTCGGTATTGTGATAAGCTGAGGGCACAATAGACCTACTGGTTGCAGTGATAACCCTACTCATATCTTTCTATCTATATAGGTTGCGCAATCACAGGTCCAGCGAGCGGTTAGTAGCCTTCCTGAAAGCTAATCAAGATCAAAACACTGGAGGTGTTGTTGTCAATACGCCACGGTTTCACGGCCTGCTAACGAGTCTCATCAATAACGAGAGCATTTTTAAGAGGTCATTAGACTGCCCTCGGCCTATTCGAGGTTAGAAGAACTCGGCCGCTTTGCATTCTACGGTTATCGGCCAGGGATAACTCTTAAAGAAACGTTTGCCTTACTATCTCATCGGTCATGCAATTCACTGCGACATACCTACAAACATAGCTGTGCTCAATAACCCGTAGCAAGGTACCCTAAAATACCATCTTACAAACTATAGAGATATGTCTTTTTTGGACTTTACTCTCTGACAAAAGTATGACTTTTTGTAGATTAAGATTAGCCTAATCAACACAGCGTGGCTTTCTTGGGGCTATTAACTCAGCTTGAAACACACTACACTGATTTCATCGAGGGAATATGTGTGGTAAACATCTTTTTTAACTTTTCCCTACATCGTGGATTTCTGTAAGGGCATCCACTAGGCTGAGGCAACGTAGAACATGATTCCCGCTTATAATTCCTAATTATTTTGTTGACATATTGCAGCACTTTGACCAGAGATAGTTGAGCCTTGAGTGTTTTCAGATCTCGTCAAGGATCTACTTTTAACTGCTCACTACGTAGGGTGGGGAAAGGGCGACACTAACAGAAGGGGATAGTCCTTACTAGAGGACTTATTAAGTGAAGATCTGTGTGGGACATAGTCCAATATTTATCAACAGAGTGAGGCAGAAAATCCTTGACCTGACTCTCAACAACAGTATGGGTAACAATCTGATCGAACAATGGAGGTGTCCACGGAGCCTTCCATGTCCGGCCAAAGAATTATCGAATTCTCACGCAATGTAGAGAGACATCATTCTTGGAATTCTTGTTGGGAGCGGAGGTCGAGGAAAACTCTACGATGAGGAACGCCAGGAATGCAGTCTTAGATAATATAAAGAACTATTAGTTATCATCCTACCTGGTTTATGGAGCGAACATAAAAGAGATAGCTGTAACATAAGGTTAACAAGCTAACGGACATAGTGCAACGGGCTTTAATTATAGCTGCATTGAGACCAAGCCAAAAGGGACTGCCAAAACCGCGCGGTGGTCATAGGAGTTCAGGAAAGAAGTGCCCAAACTTTTCAACAAAGCAAAGCGCGTGCGATGCTGGGATGAATACGCAGCATAGCTAACGAACTACAGCTAGGAGATCATGAAGGTGAAACGAGATAGTTACAGAACCCTCTGTGAAGGTATCTCGAATACCCAAGCAGCCGCAAGGCTACACAAGGTTCTAGCCAGAAGAATGGTGGAAATGCTGTGACCTACACTGTAAGCAAAGAGGAGGAGGCAACTACTCTGCTTATGGCACACTTCCCGGAGGCCACTAGGTTAAAAAAAGCGAAGTGAAGTATCTAGGATCAACCCTGGACATCAAACTACTATGGAAGAAACATAAAAAAGCTACTACCACCAAGGTCACGTAAGCCTTAATGGCTTGCAAGTGTCTGTCAGCAAATTGCTAAGAATTTATCCCCAAGATCCTGAAATGGCTATACACCATGATAGTACAGCCAATAACAACCTATTGAACGGCGGCTTACCACGGTGATATCACAGTGAAACAATCGCTCACTAAGCTACAACGAATGGCATGTGTATGCCTAACAAGAGCGATGTGCACGTGTCCGTCGGCGGCGCTGGAAGTGGTCCTTGAACTTGAGTCGCTCTACATAGCCAAATAGCAGATTGCCAAAAGAACTCTGCTCAGCTTGTGTAGAGAGGGATTTTGGAAGGGTAAGGTCATATCCTCATATGTCGGCCGCTGTGGTGTTGTGGTAAGCAGTGCGCGCTTTCACTCCTCAGCAATTGGGTTCAGGCCCCTGCCAAAGCAACATCGCAAAAAATAAATATTGAAAACAGGTTTTCTCTTAACAGTGGTCGTCCCTCGTCAGGCAATGGCAAACCTCCGAGTGTATTTCTGCCATGAAAAACAGCTTGTCATAAAAATACAATCGCCGTTCGGAGTCGACGTATAAACTGTAGGTCCCTCTGCTCTGGTCAAGGCGCACGGCACAAGTCGGAGGAGAAGCTCGGCCAAACACTAACATAAGTATGTGTAAGCGCCAATCTATTATTATTATTATGATTAAGGTCATATCCTCTAGGAACATGGCGAAGTTAGGGTCCTCTCTCCCGCTACATCTGTTTCCGAGAGATGACTTAAGTAGAATTATAGGTTTTGAAAAGAGGCTTGAAATAGAGCAGTAAAAAAACCTGGAGCATTTCCGCCTTGGAAAGACTCCTTCAGAATAGCACCATGTATTGGTATGCAGACGGATCGAAGACCTCAGAGGGATAAGGTTCCGGAATCTTTGGACCAAGGACCAGGATCTCGGTTAGTATAGGGAAATATCTGATCATATTTGAAGCGGAAGTTCACGCCATCTATTTATGTGCGGAGATTTTCATAAATAGATGGTACCGTAATAAGAGAATTATATTTCTAAGTGACAATCAAATCAAATCATGTTTGGTCCTTCATGGCTATACTCAACTCCCTCGTTCCCTCTACAGTCGGAACAACGTAACCGGAACGGCCCAGATTTATATCTTGAGAAGGACTGTCATTCCAGCAACACTCCCCAAAACCCTTTAGGGAATTCGCGGCAGCCATCACTCCAGTTGGCCCCGAGCGCTTCCTCGGAGCAGGTCCCAATACTATAAAGGAGCAGCTTAGCAGAGCGAAGAACAATATGAGGGATTCAGGAAAACAGTCTACTGGGAGAATATAACAAGAGGACATTCCAAAGTTTAATTAACCTCCTAAAGGAGAAGCTGCAGACTAATAGAATATCTATGGGCCTAAGTGTGCTGGCGCCCTCTGGGCCTGGCCTAACCTAACCTAACCGCCACGAATAATGTTGTTTGCTGCATAATTCATGCTACATATCATGGTGCGTATAATTTGTTAGCGTATGTTTTAACATACATACATATATACGACCGCTACCACTTTCTATTAATTCGCCTTCGAAGCAACACAATACCTAAAGGCTCTGCGCTGACGTACATACAAATATACACATTTCTATAATTTGTAAAATTTTTTCGCATTGGCCTCTTTATGCCACTATAGAAATTTCCCTTGCAAATTACACCAAATTAAATTGGCTGGCGGCGCCATCTGTCGTTTTAATCGGCAATGCATGCCCAGCCTAGCATCTACAACAACCCAGAGTAACGAAAACGGAGAAGCCGATAACTACACTAATTGCAACTCTGATTATGCATAGGAATGCATCGGAGAAATATCGACGCTAAATGAAACATCGATATATCGATGGAACAAGGACAAGTTTTAACTAATTTTAAAAGAATATTTAACACCATTCAATCCCAACCAGCTTCCTTTGCAAATAAGCATACATATGGACAGATTTCCCTTATTTAGTTAATCTTCCTATGATACATCGTCAATTAAGCGATGTTAGAAAATCGTAAACATCGTTAGCAAATATCGAACTTTGATATTATCGATGCTTCGAAAACATCGATGCATCGTTTGCCTCCCTAATTTTGCATTTATTATTCTTCGAGTTCCATCGCAGCCGCACCACAAAATATGGCCGCACGTTAATTACAATTTAAGTAAATTGCGATAATTTAAGCAAACCAATAATAAAAGCAAATAAAACAGCAAATATTAGGTTGTGTGTTCAAAATATATAAGATCGAGTTTAACAATTAAATTTAAGTGTAACTATAGTTTATAATTAAATCCAAGCAAAGAGCCTAGACGGCAAAGTAAAAGAGAATGGTGAAAAGTTCATCGTAGATGCACAAAAGAACTGTAAATCCAAGGTAAAAAGGGCAAAATTCGTCTTGCGAAAAGAAAGTGCAAATTCAAAATCAATAAAAGTGCAAAATCAATGGAAAAAGTGCGTGAAGTTTGTGAAAAATATAGAATAGTGCATACAGAAAAAAGACAAGTAGGAGAATCTTCGTTCCTACTTCAGCGCTAACAAGAAAAAGTCTGCCGACTACAGAAGCTACAACTACACAGCACCAACAGGATTGCGAAACACAAACTTACACACGTATACTGTGTCCAATAAACTCAGGAGTAACGACGGCAATTATACAGCCCTTCATAGAGCTGTACCAGCTGGTAAGTTGTGCCTAGACACAAATAATACATACATCTGTACATGTAAATACAAATGAGACTACGGCTACCTTATGCCGTTTATATTGTTTTTGTTTGCGGCTTTGATGACGCAGACATCGTCCAGTAGTCAGCTGGGTTCTGGTGATGATAGGAAATGCAAAGCATTTAGGGGAAACAACAGGGACTGATAAAAGTATTAAATCTTATTATAGATAATTAATATCAAATTGAAGTAGAATCTATGCATAAACTCGCTGACAGAATCGGCCCACAATATCTAATTCTTTGAAAACGTCCCACTTTGATATAATCGCCCCCCAAATCTAATTCTTTGAAAACGATCCAAAAATTAATGAGTGGGAAGCTATCCTATATGGAGGACGGTTGAAGAGGAGCGCGCGATGAGCAGAGGAGCGCGGCACCTCAAACCCCGCCCCCTTTTTAGGGAGGGTATCAACCGTTATAACAACAAAAACAACAAGCCGTGTGTAAGCGCCAATCTATTATATTATTATTATTATTATAAAAAAATGCTACCCCCGACCTCTGAAATCATATGTGTTCCTAGGGAGCCCTTAGAAAAAGTTTCAAAAATAACATTTTTAGTTACATTTTCGCTTATATTAAGGCTGCATTTCTTTATTTATTCTGAACGTTTGGAATAATTATTTTTGTTTACTTATTCTTTAGAACGTTCCTGATGACATGTTAACGTAATATTTCAAACGCATTCTATTTATTCTGGCTGTGAAATGGCATTATCTGGAATGTATAAAGAAACGCAGCCTAAGTAAATTAAGAATTCACTACTACGCTCAGTATTATATTTCGGAAAAAAGAAAAAAATCAAATATCTCGAGGACGAGAAGAGCTCGATGCTCTTTGCTTGCCGCTCCACTATGTTTTAGCCTTAGAAGTTGAAGGCAGAGAACCCCTCTAACAATAGTCAGCCATCATGTGTGCGTTCCAGTTGCCTTAATAGCGTTCTCCGTGGTGAAAGCTGCATATAACTCGTAAACAATAGCTGCTGGAAAACAAATGAGGCTATATATTTTTGGAATGAGCGACTCAAATTAGTAAAAATCATGTCATAATTCATTTACAAATTCAAAAAGTGCAATTTTGCTGGCGAGTTTTATTTATATTATACGTCATCATCTATTGCTATTTTGCGGACGGGATTACAAAATTTGTTATATTTGAAAGACTTCCTCTAAAATTTTTTCGAAAAAATATTAAGATTTACGTGAGCTAGACCGATTTGAAAACACATCCAAAAATTAAATTTTATATGAATACAATTTTTTCTTAAAGCATTTTTTGCAAAAATCGCCTCAGATGGCAAAACTGTTTAAGCTTAAAAAATCAGCATAAAAAGATAAAAAAATGTTTTAGTTTTGATGCTGTTTTTTAAATATTTTCAAAGATTGGTTTAAGGAAAACTTGAATAACTGGGCCAAAACTATACGATTTACACTTACGTATGAAGTATCAATGGAAACGTATTATCTCACCCTTTTTATTTCTTGCAGAAATACTAATTCACGTCACGTTTTGTTTATAAACATACATACATACATACATGTGAATCAACAAATCTTAATTCAACTTGGAATTGCGTTGTTGTTGTTGTTGTTGTAGCGGTTACCACAACCCCGCCCAGATCGGTCAATATCTCAGTCGATGTAGTCAAGTTCCACTTACGGCAGCCCTAAGAAGCTTGCAGTCTCAGTAGGATCGGTCTTCAGGGGCTTTGGCGTTAGGGTGGTCGGGTTTTCCGTGCATACGAAGAGATGTTTCGAGTCATGGGGTGTCTCTCCGCATGCCGGACACTCATTTGGTACATCTGCGTTTAGTCTGCTCAGGTATGAGTTTAACCTGCTGCAGTAGCCAGAGCGAAGTTGGGCTATTGCGGTTCTAGACTCCCGAGGCAGATGAAGCTCCGTCTCGTCAATGTTCGGTGGTTGTGCGCCTAGAACGGCATTCACAGGTCTGGAGTCTACATAACTCGAGACTGACTCCCTGTGAATGCCGTTCAGGTCCTGTCGATAAGCTGGCGGGTCCAGTGGTTGTTTACTGAACCTCTGAACTTCGTCCGTCAGTTCGTAGAGATGCCTCCTGACGTTGCTGGGCTCTTCTGCAAGCCTATTTGGGGGACCACGTCTATGGCTCCCAACAAGAAACTGCTGAAATAAATAAAAATGACAGGTAACATTTTTCCGTTATTCAATAAAAATTTCTCCCTCCATTTTAGAGGGAGTGAACGGGTGGTCAAGGACACCCTTATAATATGTAAAAGTTGATATTGTAAAACAATGTATCCGCCAAAATATTTAAAAAAAAATCTATGGCGATTTCATAATGAAACAATCAAGCACATAAACGTTTACGTGAAAGCGTGGAGGTGATTCCACCTCATCTTCCCCTTGACAGCTGATACAAAAGGGATAAGTTGTAATTCCTAGTCTTACCGCGTGAGTACCAATCGCACAATGGCCTGTCAGAACCCCCATCACTAGCCCTAATTCCTATTACTTTTTAGTCAATATACTACTCGCAATTAATTTTTCATATGTTATTAAGTAGTTGCGAGATTAAGAGTTTATATATAAAATTAAAGCCGACCCCGCGACAAACGCTAACCAATTGGACTGACTGACGGCAGGCTATTTCACTACACCACAAAGATGACATAATAAAAAAAAATTCAGCTTTAATAAAATGCTTACAACCTGTGCCTTTCTTGGCCTAAATCTTGTTTCATGAATTACTTTGGGCTAGAGACCTCACCTCATTTCGATAGCTCCCCTGCAGCAGTACAAGGCAACGCCTTTTTTTAACCTTTCCCAAGGACCAAGCCTAAGTACTTGACCCTGTCTGAGGCCGACCAAAAATATTGATGGACCATCCGAGTTCTTATGCAATGCAAATTTCATGTTTTCAAAAAAAAAAAAATAAAAAATTTGTCCGAAATGGAAGATGGCAGAAATTTTCATGTTTTATAACAGTCGAAGAATGGACTCCATTTGATCAAGCATAAACCGATTGGACTAAAGCAAATCCGATGAAATACTGTTTCCAAAGTGTGAGGGGTAAGCCTTCTAAAATAAAAGAACACCTTTTTTTAACATTTTGCTGCCGGCAAAGCGACGCAAATAACTTTTTTGTGGATATCAAATTAATGTAAAGAAACTGTAAATATTAAAATGCATACATTCAATGACCTCTGCTGCTCGCTATCAGGTGAGTTGCCGTTGTGGCCTACTAAGAAACTTGTATGTATGTGTGTAGAAGAATGAAAATTGAAATGTTTGTATATTTTGGCGATTATAAGAAATTTATTGACACAAGGAATTATCAACAAAACGTCGCTGCATCACTTGGCCGCTTCACAATAGCTTAAGTAAAATTAGGTATTCAATATTGGTTGTTCGTTGTCTGCAGCCCATTGCACCCTTTGCGACAGAGCCCTCAACCCGTTGCACTTACACATAGATTCGGGTGGTGAAAAAGAAACTGCAGCTGCAACTTTATCCAATTATAACTTGTACAAGTAGAAAAAATAAATATCAGAAAGCAAGAAATGCAACTGCATGCATTTATTCGCAATATAAATTACATATAAGGATTTATATACTATACATATGTATGTAAATAGATGCATATGCGAGCGTCAGAAAAATGCAATTGCAGTTTCTTTCTTGGGGTAGTTTATGCACTTTTTTTTTAGTTTTATTTCATAGAAATCTGCAGCAAGGATGCGTCTGACAACGGTAGCTTCACGCAAGAAGTTATGAACTTTGACAATAACAACAAACATGAATTGAAAGTGGCAAAACAGCAACTATGCATACAAAATACTAGTAACAATAACAACAACGAATGCACTTTTAGAACAATGCATGTGTTGAAAGCTGACATTCGCCGTTTGCCAATGCGAATGCATACATACGTACTTATTTTTGCGCGCATTTATTATATCCTTTAAGGACAAAAAAAAAACAAATTTGCATAATTTGAATTATTGCTGTGTAATTCGTGTACTCCGATTCTTATATAGCTTGCGCTTGCTTGGAAAATTGCAATGTTTAATTTTGCTTTTTCTCATTTTATCTACTCGTTTCAGTTAGTCTTTTGCAGAGACCAGCAACCAGACAGACGCGCGGTGAAATTAAAATTTCCATTTTATTCAATTTCACCTCAGTTACGTGAACCAAAATGCAGCATCATGCACATGTTGCACGCACAGCTCCGCCGCATATGCGTGCCCATCACATGGCAGTGCCGCCGCCGCACTCGCAGACTCAGTCGCACATGCCGCCTTTGAATATGACACATGTACCACCGCCGTCAACTGGACAACAGCAACAGCAACTGCCACTGCAAAGCAGCCAGCAGCAAAATCAGCCCCAGCATCTTACCAATGGTCCAGCGCCGTGCAGCGGTGGCGGCAGCTCTGCAGTCATCACCGGATCGAAAATTGGCGCGCCATCGCATATTCGCGATCATCATACGCGGTAAGCTACATATGTTCTAAATTTAATATAGTTTTAACACTTTTTTTGTCAGGTTTTCAATTAACATTCCCTTGCCGGTACTTTCTAACATACCCCGCGCCGCGCCGCGCGATCGTAATTATGTAAATGTCTCTGTCTGCAAGCGCAAAACAAGCAATCGGGCGCACTGTCGCTTTATGTGATTTCCTTTGGCCTTTTGTATTTTCTCAACTAATAAATTATAATTTCATTCTTTACTTTAGCTGCCTTGCGGTGTTTTTTTTTGTTGTTTGGTTTTGCTCTATGCAACAGAGTGTAGTCACCTTTGCAAATAGCTGTCGGTGTGGCGGCCTAGCCAAATGATGGGTAAGCGAGGCAGCCAAGCCGCCTAGCTTCCTTTATTCACAGCATGACTTCCGTTCAGGCGTAACGAGTTATCTTTCTGTTATCCTACCCTGTCTTCTGTAAGTATGCGTGCACTCTTCCTGCTTGTGTGTGCTTCTCAATGTACATATGTATGTAGTATTCAGTATATTCTATGTGCTTGTCACTTCCCCGCAAAAATCGTTGGACCATGTGGTATATTTGTGGTATATTGGAGTGCTTACAAAAGTGCTCCTCTGCCATGCTGTAGCGGACCAACTCGTGTCTCTGCACCAGCTTAATGTTACCCGATCACTGCTTGTGTTTTAACGAAATGTGATTGAAGTTGAGCATTTGAAAGCACTGTGGCTGTAGCTAAACGTGTAGAGATGCTTGCTCTTATTTGTTAGCTGCCAGCAGGTTCGGGTTCGAATGCCGTCAGAGGCAGTATGCCATTTTTTATTTTTATTTTTGTTTTTGGTTTTTATTAACTGCGAAAAACCATCTGTGAAGTGAAGAACAAAAGCGTGTACAAACGAAAAAAATATATCAACAATGCCGTTGTTTGTTAATATGTTGGAGTAGTTTGTGCTACACTGTTGTAATGCAGAGTTGGAGTATATGGTCCTGCACTAGGACATCGCAATGTTAATTGGACCACATTTTATATATGAATTGTGGGTAATTTTGGAGTACTCCTTGACCCTCAAAGAGTACTCCCTTACATGCATGCATGCAGTAGTCGCGATTTTTGCAGTGTTACCGCGCATGCCATTTTCCCACTTCAAATTGAAGTAGTGGTGGCGTTTGCAGTTACCCAATTTACCAAACATCTTCGAATTGAATTCTGATCTACTCGTTTTGGTGAACAATTTGTACGCCCCGGTGAACTTTTCAG
>NW_023460816.1:0-31818 GCF_013731165.1 Rhagoletis pomonella | reverse complement strand
ACAGATTTATTTGAAAAAATCGGAAAACAAAAGTTGTGACGATGTTTTAAAATTTTGGGAGAAAGCTAAAGATTTGCCCCTTCTTAGAAGTCTTTCCAGTCAAATTTTAAAGATACCAGCTAGGTCAGCAACTAGTGAAAGAGTTTTTTCTGTGTCAGGCAGAATTCTGGAAGAAAGATGTACACGACTGCTTGGTGAAAACCTCGACAAAACTTTATTTTCAAACAAAAATATGAGCTAATGTCATTTTAATATTACATACGTTGAATAAATATTGATACCAATTCTTTTTTATACTCGTAATAGAAACATACATAAGTATGTATATCTGAAATTTGTTAAAATAATAATAGTGCCTTCAGCCCTTGCTAGTCGTATGGCCAAGCTTTTGTAATAATACTTGTGTGATAAAAGGCTATTTATATGAAATACTTTTAATATAAATAAAGTTTCAATTTCAAAAAAATGTCCGTGAGAAACCGTACGTGAGCGTGCGTGATTGAAAAAATAGGCGTCGTGGGCGTGCGTGAACGTGATTGAAAAAAATATAGCAGGACGTGAGTGTGCGTGATTTAAAAAACCATCAACATGAGCGTGCGTGAACGTGAGCCTAAATTACTCACGTGCCCATCTCTAGTCGCTACTCGCTTGAGTGCTGACCCCATGCGCCTACTAACGTAAAATTTTTTCGCGGAAGTAAGTTTTAAATTTTTTTTTAAGTTTGAAGTCGAAATTATGTTTTTCTTTTATAAGTTAACCATAATAGAGTACTTTAATATTTTTGTTAATACACACTTACTTTTATTTTATTTTGAACTCTTTTTTCCAACACTTTTATTGGGGTCAATGGGGACCCCATGTGACTAATTGTGTGATTTCCTTTATGCGCCTAATTAAGGGTTAATAATAAATAACACAAGTCACTTATATAATAGTGATGTACAAAAAATTTTCTTTAAAAATACGCATACTTTTTAAAAATATTTGTTTCAACACATTTTGCAATAGGACTGCCAAATTATTAAAATTATTATAACTCATATTAATTGATTAATCGCACAATCCGCTTTTAAGAGCTCGGCGCTAAAAATTAAATAAAAACCTATAATAAGGCGAGATCAGCTGCAGCAATTTCTTTAAAATCACCTATAGTGTCTGAATGATTTGCATTTCTGTTGTCATATATTGAGCTACTCAACTTTGATAACATACTGTCTGATATTGGAAACGTTTTGCAGCAGAAACTATTATCCTTCATATAACACTTTATTCGAACTATTGAATTAAAGCTTTCCAACATCATCCTATTTCGAATCTTACTTTTTGTTGAATTCATTACGGGAAAAACGCGCTCAACAAAGCATGTGAGTGCGGCAAGAATGATAAAAGGAATTTACTTATATTTCCAAACATTTTAATGCCTGTTGCGGTTTTCACTCCGTAAGCAATTATCCAAAATTTTGCAGAGTCGGATGGAATGGTTCTGAGAAAAGTTATTCCGTGGGAAATTTAAAAGATTTAAATATTCAGTTTCAGCTGCTTTTCTATCCTTCAAAGTCAAATTGTGAATTGGTAGGTCCCTGAAACTCGCCATCTTGTGATTCTCGCACTTTTCTGGTGACAAAATCAAAGCTTTTTTAACAGTATTTAATTGACTAGGTAATCGTTTCAAAAGTTCTTCGATTAGAGTGATCAGAAATGTTCGACAGTCTTTTAATATGATTGTTAAGTCAAGTTTATCACGCAGTTCGTTAGCCTATTCTGTAAAAATATCGTGGAAAACTAAGTTTTGTATATTTTTATAATTCGGAAAAATTTATTTGAAGGAAAAAAATCGCCGATGGTGCAAATATCCAAAAAAATCGCTAAATTGGCGCGAAATCGCCAAATCTGGACAGTCTGGTCATAGCACACACTTTTCTTTCTCTTCCTAGCGCAGCGATCCACATACCATAGCTTACTGAGCGCTCTAGGACCACATGCGTGTTTCACCCATATACGAACAGCGGTAGCGGAGCAATAAATTCCACGCACAATGCCATGGTCGGCATACTAGCACATTCAAACGATTCAATAAGTGGGACTGTGTGCATGCTCAGCTGGCGCTCTTCGTATGTGAAACACACATTTGCTCAGAGAGCGCTCAGCATTCTTTAGGGGTGGATCACAAGCACGAATATGTTCCACTCTCAAACCAAATCGTGGTTGCCTCAACTAAGATTTGGTAACTATGACTAAACCATGTGTTGAAAGAAAGCTTATCTGCATTAGCAGAGCTTAACCATATGAACTAAATATCTTTAGTTGTCGAAACTAATCCTTTTTCTCAGTGTAGGTCCCTTCGCTTTGTGTGACAACATCAAGGCGCACGCCACAAGTCGGAGGAGAAGCTCGGCCAAAAACTAACATATGTGTAAGCGCCAATCTATTATTATTATTAATAATATACCCGTACATATGTACATAAGTCCACTCAGAAAAAGGTTTAGTTATAATTACCAAGATTTGGTTATAGTGACCAAGTGGCATAGTTGGATATGGTGAAATAAATATCTAGTTCACGAAACTCTGCAATTTACTTGAGACTTCTAGTCGGGACAAATGTATATTTGTTAATAATTACAAAACGACTACCTTGAGTGGACACATGTGTGTTTCACATACGAAGAGCGCCAGCTAAGCAATGCACACAGTCCCACTTATTGAATCGTTTGAATGCGCTAGTATGCCGACCATTGCATAAAAACGATTCAATGAATGAGACTGTGTGCGTAGAAATCATTGCTCCGCTACCGCTGTTCATATTTGGGTGAAACACGCGTGTGGTCATAGAGCGCTCTGTAAGCTATGGCATGTCGATCACTGCCACGATTGAGAGAAATAGAGATTGCGCCAATTGCGGTATCGCTAATCTGCTCTTTGTTGATTATGACAGAATCTGCTGTGTGTGTGACGTCATCTTGGTGCAATTGTTGATTGTGAGCATACGAAAAAACCAAATAACAATTTTAATATTTGTGCGTAAATATTTCTGCGTGGTTTTAAACAATTATTGAGACATTACAAAGCAAAATGAAGCGTGCCGTGGCAAAGTGTAATAGTGAAAACAAAATGAAAGCGTGCGATATAAGTTTTTTTTTGTTTCCTACGGACGCAAATCTGACGAACAAGTGGAAAGCAGTTCTACCGGCGAGGATATGTATTAAACACCAAATCGAGCTATGTAAATAGATACATTAACTTCACTACCTACTTATTTTTGTTAGTACCTGATTCTTTTTAGTGCTGGTATGAGGTAATGCACCAGTGGATAAGGTCGCCAGGCGCTAATTCAAGCGGCATCTTACCGCTCTGTTACGTACCTAATACAAAATAGTGCCCAAATTATTATACATTTAAAAGTTCAGCTTAAATTATGTTTTACTTAGATAGAATATTTATTTCCAAAGAACCCACACTCATGCATTCTCTCGGAGATGGTACAAAAGTCGCCAAATCAAAGCTGTGGAGTTTATCGTGGTTGGCTACCGTCCACAAATATAAATATGCACTCTGCATGGTTTTTACAATATATGCTTTAGGTCGAGTCCAAAAACTCACTTTACTGCACACCTTCCTTTTGGTCTACATGAAATTGCAAACACTGTTAGTACATTCATTTTTTCATGTGCTAAAAATCCTACTTACCTAAAGGGCTACATGTCCAAAATTATTTCTACGTGTTACTAATTAATCAGTCTTTGTATATTTATTGATTCCTGCAAAATTGGGCCATGTAATATTAAAATTAGCACATTTTTCTGCATTGTTTACATATTTTTATATGCGTTTTGGCATTTCTCTCTCGCAATTGCACCAAGATGACGTCACGCACAAATTACGCTCAAAAATCCTCTCTCATTGGCGCAATCTTGTATTCTATCATTCTTGGATCACTGCGCTAGGTAGAGAAAGAAAAGTGTGTGCTATGATATGCCCAGACTTGTTTGTCTCAGTTTCAGTTTTGCCATCGCCGCGAGTTGTTTCGGTGTGCGCATAGTTATTTAAAAGATGTAAGAAAGTCTAAGTTCAGGCGGAGCCGAACATTAAATACCCGGCGCAAGTATTAAATATATGTGTTCCACCATTCCGAAAGCTACCGCTACATGGTAAGTCGGGTTGTATAAATATTAAGTAAATTAGCATCCTTAAGTTTCGAAATATTGAAATTTCGAGCATTTCTGAAATTTACCGTTATATGAAAAGCGGCCGTAATTTTAGTACGCTTTCAATATTTTTCAAAGATTTGCTTTTATGTGGCAAGCACAATAACCATACCAAGTTTGGTACAAACTGCTAGAACGGCTAGCGAGATACATATATGTGATCATAAGTGGGCGGTGCCACGCTTATTTTCCAAAATTGTATCATAAACGTATTTCTTGGTAAAGAATTGTTGCAACCATCAATTTCGAATAAATTAGCTTTAATATTTACTGATTTATCGAGGATTTCGTATTTCTCTAAATTACCGTTATATGGGATGTGGGCGTGGTTATTGTCCGATTTTAAAAAATTTCGGCCGTTTGGTATGCTGTGCCAGGGCCAGCAACTGTGCCAAGTTTTAATATTCTTATTTTTCGTCTAACAGTCATTGCAAATATCAATTTTGAGCGAATTATCTTCAGTAGTTACTAAAATATCGCAGTTTTCGTATTTCTGAAAATGACCATTATATGGGAGGTAGGCGTGGTTATTGTCCGATTTCGCCCATTTTCAATACCATCCGTCCTATGCCCAAAAGAAGTGCACGTACCAAGTTTCGTTAAGATATCTCAATTGTTACTCGAGTTATTGTGTGCACAGACGGACGGACGGACAGACAGTCACCGCCTAATCGATTTCTCTTTTCATTCTGATCATTTATGTATACATTTGTCTATATCTATCTCGAATCGTTTTGCCTGTTACAAACAACCGTTATGTGAACAAAGTTATAATACCCTTGTGCACAAGTGCGCTCGGGTATAAATATAAAGTTTGATGCCAACCGGGGTTTCTCAGTGGATATATAATTCATGTGAATTATTATTTTAAAGTATCTATTTAGCCAAGGAAAAAGCAAGTCAGTATACTTAAACCAGCACTTCCAGCTTCATCGTTTCTTTTTAGGAAATTCTTACCACAATATACATATGTATTATTTCCACTAGTAACTATTTATGTAAATATGTATGTATTTTTTATGCTTAATATATGCAAGTAAAAGAAGAAAGTAAACACAACAACCATCGAGTAAATTTTTATTTGTGTCAAACTGTAACCTTTTTTCCAATCATAAACGGTTAGCTGATTCACGTCTACAGCAAGTTCACAAAATTAATTGAAAACTTGTATCAACCAAAGCATTGTTTATATTTGCTCAAAAATGATTTTATTCAATATAAAAATATAGCTAATTTCATGATATAAACCCCTTTTTAGAATTCTTTGAATTGTTTAATACATAGTTTTATAGCTCACACAATCTTAGTACAATATGTGTTAGCTTGAAGTTGCCACAAAATCCCGTTGATTTTTGATAATTTTTTTTCTGACGGTGTTGTGCATTTCCTTCCATATTTTCAAACATACTTTGTAATATACAAAACTTTAATGGCCTATAAAACTGCATACCAAAACATTTTGTATAAATTCTGAAAAGAAAAAAATCTCTGTACGGAAACTTTTTCTGGTGGATGTATGTGTAGTGGTGGAAAAATAAAAAAGTATAGCCCATTATCTAACAAAAAACATATAAATCCAAACTTCAAACTGCAAAAATTATGAAAATGAGCTATACTTTTATAAAAAATAATAGTAATTAAATAAACAAAATAAAACTTAGCATAACAATTTAATTTGAACTTTTGTGTAGTGAGCTACTTGTAGTAATGGTGAACGTAGTCACTGCTTATACATATTACTTCGTATTCATTGTTTCTTATTATTTAGTTCGATTTCGTACTTTTTAATTCTTTCTTGGCTTTCTAGTTTCAGATTTTCTAACTGCATTTTCTCTTCTTTTGCCATTTCAAGTTCTAGTTTTCTAAGCTGTAATTGATTTTATAGCTCTATTTTCTTCAACTTAAAATTTTTGCATTCTTTCTCTTTTTCTAATTCAAATTTTTTTCTTCTAACTTTAACTTTTTCTCTTGAATAGAGATCAAATTATCCATTGAATTAACACATGCACCTTTTTTTTTGGTTTACTTGCTTTAAAATTGGTAAACTCAATTCCGCTCCGTGATGCTGAAAGCTCAGAAGGGGGCTCATCTGTCTGGTAGTCGATGGTTCATCTATACAGGTAGAATCAATTGTTGTGTTTATTGGCTCCCATTCAGATAAAAGCGTATGATTAAACTCCTCGTAACTAAAATCTGAATCAATAGTGATTTCATACAAATCCTCAACATCATTTGTGGTTTCATATATGACAGTCGGATTGACGCTTTTTCGCTGCCCGAAAATATCCCCAAGTAGGTCCCAGTGTGGGCATATTTTCGCGATATATGAAGAGACACTAGCCTCATCGCCGGTTTCTAACAGTCCCGCACCTGTTTTGGCTTTCCAAGCTGCAGCGGACATGTATGTAGACTTCAAGTGTCGCATTTTGTTATTTTTGGTAAACCATGGAATTGATTGAAGGACCACTGAACGGTTACCAACTTTGTCATAGAACTTTTGACAGGTCGGCTTCTATAAAATGCAAAGAATAACTTCTGTTTTTACTTTTATAAAAATATATACCTCAAATGATTCCGGATTTTCGTTTACAAGATCAGATACGGCTTGCACAAGTTCCGAAGTTTCCAAGTCAGTCCAACGATGGGTCGGATTGTCTCTCTTCCTTTTCTTCTTTGATTGCAAAAGCTAAAATAGAAAGTTATTTGCCGTGAAATGCATAAACAAAACATTGATCAAGGTTAATTCCTACCTCATCCATTTCGTTTAACGTTTAATTAGATAAAAAAGCTTCAGGACGTATTTTGTTAGCACAATTCGAAATGAAAAATTAAATTGTAAACAAATCAGCTGGCACTTAGCAAGGTTGCATTCTTGGCTCGTAAGTTTACCAGATCGTTTACGAGCCAAAATCGACGTGCAAACTTAAGCGAACTGTGTAAAAGCTTTTTCATACAAATTTTGACATATTGTTTACGAGGCGGTATACTTACGAGGAATACACGATATACGTGGCATTTAAGAGTTTAAACGAATACCCTTAATGTCATGTCTCCGATTCGCTTAAATTTTTTTTGTGTTGGTTCTATGCATGAAATAACACGTGTTCGAGGAATTTTTTTCTTCTATTTTTTCTTCGGAGATATCATCTGTCAAAGTTTGAATTTTTTCGTGATTCTGACTAATCATGTACTTCTTCAAATCGTCATAACTCGGGTTCTGCTGATCGTATAGACTTCATCTTAACGTAATTTTAAAGCTAAGAAATGAACTTAACTTTTGTGTTCTTTTTGAAGTTGATTTGCATAGTGAAGACCAGTAAATTAGGGATTTAAAATTATGCCATCGTAATCCTTGTTTAATTCTCTATAAAAAACGTGGTTAAAAAATGGGGGTTTTTCAAGAACTATTTTTAATATATTTTTCTCTATGACGAGGTGGTTTATTTTGTGAGAATCAACAAGTTTTTGTAATTTTTTTCTACAACTTATGTTAAGAGATATTTAGTAAGGTGTTAAACATCGGGCTTTTGCAAAAAAAAAATTTATTGCGGATTCCGATAGAATACCTACCCAGATATAATATTTGTATGGCAACATTTTTCTTTAAGGCGACAAGCCCCTAGAAATGGGCGTGGCAATTGCAGGAATAAATTCAGCAAGACGCAGATTTTATTGCGAATTTCGGCAGAATATAGCTTCGTTAACAACATTTGTTCCACAATCAAAGAATGTTCTAGAAATGGGCGTGGCTATATTGAAACCAAAGTTCAAAAATTTATACTTTATTGCGGATTTCGCCAGAATACCTATACGGATTGAAAAAGTTGTGGAACAAATTTGTTAACAAAGCGATATTCTGGCGAAATCCGCAATAAGATCTGCGTTTTCACAAGTTAAAGCAAAAGCAATATCTTTACTTTTGCAAGTCGTCAACAGTGGCAGTCGATGAAACAGAAGTATTGCTTTCACAAGCCGTCAGAATTCCCGTGCATTAGTCGCAGTCGAACCAAAAGCAAAAATTTATTGAATATATTTGCTAAGAAGCATCGAGTTCCTGCAGAAAAGCAAACGATCGTTTGCTCTCAGCTATATTTTTATAAACAAATGACGAACAATTTTTTTTATGAAAATCATGAATATTGTAAAAAATCTCTGTACGGAAACTTTTTCTAGTGAATGTATAGTGATCTCCATTGTTAACTGTTATACAAATAAAATGACTGAATTTTTTATGTGAAAATTAATTAAATGACTCTTTGTTGACTTTATTCTTGCATGAGTGATAATAGTGCACGCCACTTTTCATCGCCTTCGTTGGCTACAAAACTCTGATTTTCAGGCTCGTCGTTTTCACAACCTTCCTCTGGGTCTACCACCATTTCGAAATCGTTTTCTCTGAGCATTATTAAAATATTGTGTAATATACCGCAGACTAACACCCAACGGCATGATAACCTTATGGAAGAATCGTTTCTAATTTGAATTTTTAATTCCTTTAAACTGCTAAATCGCTCCTTGAGCTGACCAAAACAGTGCTCTATCCTAATACGAAACTGGCTGAAGTTTTTATTAAATTTATTTCGCTGGTGCAGGGTGCCGCTCGTTGAATTTGGATGGAGTTATAAGCGAGGTAGTCAACTTGTAAGCGCTGTCGCCTGCTATCCATTCTGCTCCAGTCAGAAAATCGGCAGTTTTTGTTGAAAGCTCACAGTTGTTAAATATCCTGGCATCGTGCACACTACCAGGGTAGCCCAGAACCATATGACGGATTCGTAGTTTATGGTCGCAAACAAATTGAGCTTTTATCGAATATATGTGTTTCCGAGAAAAATATGCTTCGGGATCCTCAAAGGCGTTTTCTGACAATTTTATTTCTGTCCCATAGTCATTTAGCTGATTTTTTCATGTAAAGGCCAAAAATGGTGATTTTTTGAAATGATTGTATGGGGAACCCCCAGGGGAGTTCCAGGGGGTGTGCCACTGGCATGGGTGGATCGGCCGTCCAAAGTTAGTGGGTGTCGGTCATACATTTGGACTCGATTGGAGCACTCTAAATGGGTCAAAGTGGGATTTTTTCAAAATTTGCCCCTACCCAAAAGTTCGACCCAAATTGGGGGACATCAGAATTCGTTTTAGAGGTATGGTTCCTTCGGCAAAGTTTCTTATTTTGATCCCTAGAATACGATCTTCACAGAGCAATGAGCGATTTTTAAATCGACCCGCCCTAATATATATATACATATGTGTTACCGGCCAAACCCGAACTTACGGGTAAACTAGTTTTGCCTAGGCCAAACTAGTTCTACCAACATGCGATAGGATATACCAGTTTAGGATAAACTGGTCTTTCCGAAGTCGATTTGGACAAACCGGATAAGTTTAGGCTGAACTAGATGATCCTGATATAAATGCACTTTCCAGTTTAGACTAGTGTGGCCTATGTTGATTGTGGGTGCAGAGATGAGCTGTGCTAAATATGCCTTACCTTTGGTGAGGGCCTCACCTGGGCCTGGGTAACGCAGCAAATTTTCTGGCGCCGATACCTTGAAGCCAGCGCCATAACCGGTATCAACGCATTGAATCAGCGCAATTGCGCCATGCAGTCTCTTTTCGCATGGTGCTTCATCATGCTTCTTTTGGCGCCATTCTGGCTTCTTTTCTTCTTTCATGATCTGTGATGTATATGTATAAGCGAAATTAATTGGAAAATACGCTAAAAAGCATATAAATTCAAAATGAATTTAATTCATGATCTCTGATGTATATGTATAAGCGAAATTAATTGAAAATACACTAAAAACTAAATAAATTCTGTGCTTGAAAAAATAAAACCTTCGTTGCATTTATCTGGGTTTTAGAAGAGCGGGAGTTTTGAAAGGCCAGGGCTGAAAACAACGATTTTTATTAGCTTTATTAATTTATTATTCCTTTCATTTATATTTCCTTTGTAGATGTTTTCGAAACTATACAAAATTTGACTACGTTTTCCCTGCTTACATATGTGTTCTCAAAAGTTGCAAAATTTGTGTAAAAAGTTAAGCGATTTCAACGACATTATACCCGAAAGAAAGGTAATCGACTTACCCTTCTTTTGATGTATATTAAAAGTTAAAAATTAATTATTAGGGTTTACAAAAATTTAGGTTTCTTACAACTATGCAAAATTTGACGACTTTTTCCCTGCTTACATATATGTGTTCTCAAAAGTTGCAAAATTTGTGTAAAAAAGTTAAGCGATTTCCACGACATTACAATCGAAAGAAAGGTAATCGATTTACCCTTCTTTTCATGTATATTAAAAGTTAAAAATTAATTATTAGGGTTTCTTAAGAGAAAAAATAGATATTATTATAAATAAATAATAAATATTATTATAAATAAATAAATAAAAATAAATAAAATTAGGGGTGGCTCACAAGCATGAATATGTTCCGCTCTCAAACCAAATCGTGTTTGCCTCAACTAAGTTTTGGTAACTATGACTAAACCATGTGTTGAAAGAAAGCTTATCTGTATTAGCAGAGCTTAATGACATACTTTTATGAACCATACGTTAAGTTGAATGGAATTTGTAGAAATATGCTTCAAAAAAATATTTATTAATATTTACCAAATCCTTCAACTAAATTAACGATTTGGAACAACCTAGATGAATATTAGAAGCTTTAATATATTTAGTTATAATTACCAACCCATGGTAATAGTTCCCAATCCTTAGTCACAGTTCCCAAATATTGTCAAAATTCGGGATCTAAATATCTTTAGTTGTCGAAACTAAGCCTTTTGCTCAGTGTATGCGCAGAATAAAATTCCTATGTTTAAACTATTTAAATACTTAGATACATATAAAGGCGTGCCTATGCAGGCAAAAATAAAAAGAATATGCGAATTATATGCGTACTTATCACAGCGTGCAGCAGTGCGCGCGAGTGACGAAAGCAGCCACAGTAGCATGCTGAAATGACTCGCTTATATATAGATAGATAGATAGATAGATAGTTGGTTGGGTAATGCACTGCGACCGCTGGGTCTATTGTGCCCCTAGCTCATCACAACTCCTCAGCAAGCCCCAGAGTGTCTAAAAACTTCATAATGGACCCCGGGGACAGTGAGTGTATGTGCTCCTCACTTGGCCAGACGTACCCTATGCTTCTAAGCCTCCTGCGCGCCACGGCCTCACACTCTACAAGAAGGTGTAGGGGAGTTTCCCTGGCGGCATCGCAGAAGCGGCACAGGTCGCTGGACCAGATACCTAGTTTATACATGTGCCTTCTCAGCCTACAGTGGCCGGTCAAAAATCCTGTAATTACCCTCAGTTTGTCCTTTGGAAAATTCATGAGTAGCCTGTATCTTGTCAGATTGTAACCTCCTAATAGGCTCTTCGCCTGACGCTGACCCATGGTGTCGCGCCAATGCAGTTCCCTCAGTTTTCTAATGTCCCTTCTGAGCATATCCTTTATAGTACTTGGTCCCACTGCCAGAAAGGGCTCAGGTCCTATCGGGGCCGAGGAAGCAGCTAATCTGGCCAGGTGATCAGCCTCCTCATTTCCTACCACCCCCGTGTGCCCTGGTACCCACATTAGTTGGATATCATTGACCTCCGCCAGAGAATTAAGCCTCTCGGCACATTCCAAAACCAAGGAGGACTTGATCTCGAATGATGAGAGAGCCATAAGTGCCGCCTGACTATCACTTAGTATAAGTATCCTTTCATCCCTATAATTCCTACTCATGTTGATCTCAGCGCACAAACTGATGGCATAGACCTCCGCTTGAAAGATGCTTGGGAAGGTTCCCAGGGGCACCGAAAGCTTCAGCCTGGGGCCGTACACGCCTGCTCCAATCCCCGCAGGTGTTTTGGAGCCGTCAGTGTACCACTGTATTGTGCTCGCCTGTATGTGCCTTTCCATAATAGAGGCACACCAGGTCACCTTGCTGTAGGTGTAAGTCCTGAAATTCCTTTTGAAGATAACCTGTCTGTTGATATCGTCTCTGGGGAAAAGAGCCAGGGGGAGCTGGGTACCTAGCTTGTCCCTGTTCCTAGATGATACCACCTTGCCTTTGCCGAAGCCCTCCCTAGCAAAGTTGAGGAGGGTTCGCTTTGCAACCTGTTCAACTAAGAGGTGCAGTGGCTCGAGTTCCAACATTACCTCTAGCGCTGCCGTCGGGCATGTGCGCATTGCTCCCGTAATGCACACACATGCCAAACGTTGAAGGTTAGAGAGGGTCTGCCTCACCGTTACTAAAGTAGTCCTGGAATGCCAAGCCACCGCACCGTACGTTACTATAGGTCTCACTATCATGGTGTACAACCATCTGAGGATCCTCGGGGTGCACCCCCAGGATTTGCCCGCCAGACGTTTGCACACCATAATCGCCCTGGTGGCCTTGGAGGTGACCGCATCCACATGGGTCTTCCACAGAAGCTTGGAGTCCAGGGTAAGCCTCAGATACTTAACCTCTGTGGCGACGTTGATTGCGACCCCGTCCAGGGTCAGGTTCCTCATCCCCTGAAGATTTCTTTTCTTGGTGAAGGGGACTATAGCTGTCTTGGAGGGATTGGTATTTAAGCCTACATCTGCACACCACCTTTTTGCAAGGTTAAGACCTCTTTGGACGATGTCACAGAGAGTACTAGCGAACTTCCCTCTAGCAATAATCACTATGTCGTCCGCATACCCTTGGCATCGAACGCCCTCGTTAGTGAGTAGCTGTAGGAGTTCGTCCACAACTAAGCTCCACAGTAGAGGAGATAATACTCCCCCTTGCGGGCACCCTTTTGTTGTTTGTATTTGAACAACGCTGTCACCGACTTCCTGGTCTGCAGTAACCTTGCTATCCAACGCCGGGTGGTTGGCTGGACGTTATATTTCTCAAGAGCTCTATCAACTCCCGAATGGGAGGCATTATCAAAGGCCCCCTCGATATCGAGGAAGGCACAGAGCACCACCTCATCACACTCAAAGGTACCTTGTATTTCCTCCGTTAAGGCATACAGCGCAGTGTCCGTGGATCTACCCACCCTGTACGCGTGCTGGTTGGAATGCAGAGGGGTCTGTTTCAGAGTGTTAAACCTGATCTCATGGTGAATAATTTTCTCCATTGCCTTCAGCATAAATGATGTGAGACTTATCGGCCTGAATGACTTGGCAAGAGAGTAATCTCTCTTACCTACCTTCGGGATAAAAATAACCCTGGCCCTTTGCCACACCTTGGGAATGTGGGCCAGCGCCAGACTGTCCCTCATAACATCTACAGGATGTGGGAGTAAGAGCTATCCACCCTGCTTCAGCAACACTGGACATATACCATCCACCCCAGGTGACTTGTACCGTTCGAAGGAGTCCAAAGCTCACCGCACCGTTTGCCGGTTTATAAGGCTCTTAGCCAGCTTCCAGTCCGGTGGGGATGGCCTGTACGCACGGAACATAGCTTCCCCAGTGGTGGGAATGGCGTCCGGGAAGTAGCCCGACAACAGGGCGAGTGCCCTTTCCTGTTCCGTACCTGAGAAGGTCCCATTAGGTAGCCTTATTGCCAGTCTCGTGCCTGTGTTGTCCCTTGCCAAAGCTTTATGAAGCCTAGCAGCTACAGGAGTGGATGCAATGTTTTCACAAAAGGTCCTGAAGCTGCTACGCTTGGCCTTCCTGATCTCCTTATTGTACTTTGTCAGACTGACTGAGTATTCCGCCCAGTTCCCGGTGCGCTTTGCCCCGTTTAAACAGTCTGCGAACCTCTTTCCTAAGAACCGAGAGTTCCCGTGACCACCAGGGAGGCTGAGCCTTCCCTTTCGGCTTTGACACGGGACAGCTGGACGTAAAGGCATCTAATATTGTGCCGTTCAGCTTATTAACCCTGTCCTCTAGCGCCATACAATCTACCTTTCTTCCCTGTACCTCTATTCTTGGTAGGTTCAGTCTAAGTACCTCTTCATATTTGGCCCAGTCAGTTCTCCTGGGGTTTCTCTTATGGTAACCTGTCTGACAAGCAGCTCCCAGTGCAAACCGGACAATCCTGTGGTCCGACAGTGAAGGCTCAGATGAGACTTTCCACTGGCCGATCAGAGGACTGGCCAGTCTGTTGCTGATCGTGATGTCAAGAACTTCCTCTCTGACCTTAGTAATGAACGTTGGTTCATTGCCGACATTGTGAATGCTCAGGTCTGCACTTATGATATATTCTAAAAGGCACTCACCCCTACGGTTAGTGTCCGAGCTGCCCCACTCCATATTGTGGGCGTTTGCATCGCAGCCTAGAATGACAGGAAGTCTTTTCCTGCGGCAGGATTCCAGGAGCTGCTGTACCTCAAGGGGCGGCACTTTGGCGTTGTCCCCCGGAAAATAGGCTGCAGCCAAGACCACCTCCAACTCCCTGCCATCAACCATCAAGGTAGTCTGGACTGCTACCAGGTCCTGTGTTAGAAACTCTGTAATGCAGAAATAGTTAATATCATTTTTCAGCACTACACACGCTCTGGGCCTCTCGCAGGAGAGGTCCCAAATTACCTTATTGTTGTTGTGGTTAAGACCCCTCACCTGGCCTCTGTAGGTCCACGGTTCCTGTATTATCAGTATACCCAGGTCTTCCGTGGCAAACCTGCTCGCAATGACCGCCGAGGCGGCCACCGCGTGATGCAGATTGACCTGGGCTACCTCTACTGCTGGTGTCTTCATAATTGGGGCTCGTCCTCGATATCCGAGAGCCGCCCTCGCTTCCTCTATCGAGTTCGAGCCTGCCAATGTCAGCTAGGAGCTCCTGTGTGGTGCGCACGTAGTCGAGGCCTTTTGGCCCGGAACTCACCGGAGCTGGTACCTGTGCAGGATCTGTTGACTGGTTGGCTGGTGCCAGTGCCTGTTCTGACAGCGGGTTGGCTGGTGGGGCCGTGGTCGACTCTGTCGCTGGGGCCTCAGTGGAATCAGTTGCCGCGTCAACACACATGTCTTGCGACTCTGATTCCTTGCTGCCTGTCGTCTTTTGTCGCCACGGCCTCACCGAGACGTAGCTGTACCGGAAATTTATGTGGAATCCGGCCCTCTTTATACTGACGTACGACGCCTCGTCGATGCCCAGGTTGAGCCTGAGCCCGTTGTCCTCAGCGTCGCACGACACCACCTTCCACGCAGCCGTGTGGACACCCTCGTTCTGGGCCTGAATAAGCCCCAGCACGTACTCAGCCGATTTCTCGGCGCATCTCGGGAAGAACACCGAGATCGTATGCACCGGCGGGATGTCCTCCCCCCTTTTAGTGCACAGCTCGGGTCCCTTCTACCCTTCAATAGCCGGTGCCTTTTCTGCCAGCCAGGTTGCAGTCCGCTCATCCTTGCAGTCCTCAAGGAGCATGCCTGATCGGAAGAATACCACACAGAACACCAGAGGGTGCCTCCACCCTTTTAGGACCTCGTCCATAATCACATCCTGTAGTTTGGTCAGGTCCTCCGGGCATAGAGCAGCTGCAGGGTAGTCACAGGGCAGCACAGCCACCCGGATGCCTTTGAGAGCATCAGAGTAGCTGGGCTGCTGAGTGGTCCCTTCCAGCGGCTGACCTTGGCCCGCAGACCCTTCCAGGCCACTAGACTCTGTCGGAGGGGGTGTAGGCCCCCGCTGTCGCTTGGGGGTCGGTGGCTCCGGTGGTGTAACCTGTACGCTGGTTCGCTTTGCTGGACCTGTGGAAGTAGCTGATGGGTTACCTATGGGTTCCCCGCCTCTCCGCAAATAGGCGGGCGCGGGTCTCTGCTGCTGTTGCCCGCCTCTCTGCTTTATAGCAGGCGCGGGTCTCTGTTGCTGTTGCCCGCCTCTCTGCTTTTCAGCAGGCGCGGGTATCTGTTGCTGTTGCCCGCCTCTCTGCTTATCAGCAGGCGCGGGTTGTCCACCTGAGTTGCTGCCATGCTGCCTAGCAGCGGTAGCAGCCCTATTGCCTCTGCGCTTCCGCTCTTCGCGCTCACGTTCCTCGAGCTCCACCTCCTCCCGTACCTCCGCCATAGCGCGGGCTTCCTCAGCTGATTTCCCCTGCCGAAGGTACCGAAGATACCACTTGACTCCCGACCCACCAAGGCCAGCTCGATGGTGGTCGTCAAGGGCTCCCCGTTGACCGGAGGGGGGTAGTGGAGGAGGTCTGCACCTGCGACTTCTTTTCTTATTCTCCTGTACATGACACCCAGAACCTTGTGACGCTGTGGAGGTCCGACTGGGAGACCTACGGTGCCTACTTCCGGAACGGTGCCTGCTGCTGGAGCGATGTCTGCTCTCCGAGCGACGCCGGTCCCTGGACCGGCAACGACTCTCGGAGCGGTCACTACTCCTGGCGCGACGCCGACCTTCAGTCCGCTTCCTGCTAGCAGAGCGATGCCTGTTTTTCGGGAGTGATACATCTGCTCCCTTGAGGCCTTCCGAAAGGCGCTGCACCTGATCCACGCCGCCCCTGCTGGTGCTTGGCTTCTCTTCGTCCCTGGCGTGTTCAATAAAGAGGGCAGCCTCTTCTTCGGTCAGGTCCTCAAGGAAGCTACCCTTGCGCCTGGTGCCTTTACCCCCGCCCAGTAAGTTACTGCCGTGCGTGGCCGTTACTGTTCTTTGCGCTGTTGCTGCTGTGTCCGCAGCAGTTGTAGTTGCTGTAGTTGTTACTGTTAACGCTGTTGCTGCTGTTGCAGCACTAGTTGCAGCTGTGGCTGCGGCTGACGTTGTAGCTGTCGCTGTCGCTGTTTTCGCGCTTGCTTTGCTGTTTTTTGCTGTAGGTGTTTTTAAAGCTTTTTTTGTTGTAATCATCTTGTTCGTACGACTGCCTGCTCGACGAGGCGAGCTCAGCAGTCAATTTAGTAGAAGGGGATCTTATCTGGTCCGCCGCGCCAGCACCCCATGTCGCGGTAACGCCACCGTTACTCCTCGATGCGGCCCGGTGTCGAAGAGGCGCCGTTATACTACAGCCGGTTTATACCCTCCTGGCTGCAAACCGTCCAATAGGCACGGTGTCGCGTCACACCCTGGATTAGGAGGTGGCAGTTCTTGGTCACCGTTCGCCGGCAGCCCAAGCCTGGAGAAAAGGCAGCGCGGAAGCGACGAGCGCGTCAGCGATGCCCCAGACCAGAAAGGGGCTGGTCGGCGATTCAGCTAAGCCCCCGCACCAACGGCAAGGTGCCTGCCCCAGCGGGGGCCGCTTATATATACACGAGACTTGGAAGTTTTTATCCAGACGTCCAATCGACATGTTTGAGATATCGTTGGAGAGGTCTTGCAGAGTGTGTCCAGAAAATGTATTCAAGCTTCATAAACTATTAACCGGATTCTTAAAAATTAGGCTAAAGTGTTGCGAAACAAAAATTTTTTTCTTGCTTTTGCCGGTTTAAGGGGGTATGTGGATGCACCAAACATAGGCTGACTTCCAAAACGTAGCAATACAATGTTTGGAAACTGTTATATTGCGGTATTCAAACTGTTTGTATATGCAGAGTTGCGACACACTGCAACCTTATACATTGCATATTTTAAAAATTCAATTTATCAATGAAAAATTCTTCTGAATTTTACATTTTTCAAACAGCAATGGTAACCAAAAACAAACGAAGCATCAACTTTGTTTCTGATGCACTGATTGCTCTAGCTATGCGTTTCGATAACTTTTCCAATGCGTTTTGGAAAAGTATACATTGTCAACATTTTGTAGTTCGGCGTTATGGGACATCCTATTTTGTACGTATGCAAAGCAATTGACGTTTTGGAAGTCAGCCATATTTAGTGTTATTCTATAGGCCAATACCTTTCAAACGATACCTTATATATTGAGTTCTGGCTACTAGTTGGAAAGATATAGAGCTATATGTGTTTCGCTTCGTGTCTCCACTACGAGATGATTTGCGATGTTTTGTTTGCGCCTTTGTGGGCGTGGATGGTGCCTGAAATTCGAAATAAGGCAATTTTTTAAACTACCACTGAGGTCGCACTGCTTATTTCATACCATTGAAGTGGATATCAGTATAAGGGTCTTAAAACAAGCTATCTAATGCTGTCTTTTGCGTTTATAAAATACTAGCAAATACTCGGCGTGCTTCGCGACGCCTCGTGAGTAATTTTGCATCAAAGTTAAGGACAAACCGTATTGAAACTCAAATAGGAAAACCTCTTCAGGGGAAGAATTTTGCTTTTATTAGTATCCATAATTCATCTGGCCGGCCATTGTAACCATAGTACGTATGTATGTACATATAATGTGTTGTAATCGATTGGTAATAATAATAAAAGTTAAGATATATCTTCACAAATCAGTGCCGTTTCAGTTCGGTATCATTGCCAATCAGCATAGATCAGTGATACCAATTCACACACACCCGTAACAAGTCGTCCTGTACTTTCAGTAAAATGAAGTTCATTGAAACCAAGAAGACTTATTTTACTAATGTTAAATTGGCAATTATTGCCAAATTATATAGTTCTGGATAATTCCGTACCAACTCGATTAATTTTCCCTCCATATAAAACAAAACTTGCAATAGGATACCGTCAGCTCGTCAGTGAAATACACAAACAAATCTTTGCCGAGTTAACTACACTCTAAAAAATGTTTGTTTAAATTTAGGCATATTAAAAAAGGTAACCAATTTCCTCTCACAACCTGTTAATCAATTTAAATACTGCTTTTTAAATTTTACTTACCATATGTGTGGCTTAGAGTAAATTTGAAATGTGTTTGTTGAAATCTAAACACTTAAGGCCAAATTCACAGTGCGTAGTTAACTTAGAATCGGCAGTTAAGTACAGATTTTCAGTAAAGCACTGTGAATTTGGCCCCTAGCGCCGTTAATTTAACTATTTTAAATTATAGTTATAGTTTAATAGTCCCAGCAATGGGTTGTGCGCTGGGCTTGGGACCCGAAACGTAAAAACCACGTCCAGTGAAGAAGCAAGGCAAAGCCTCGGATGAGACCCCCCCTTATGATAACGACCACGGCAAACGTTTAAAGGACTACGATTTGAGGGCATGCACCTGGAATGTCCGGACCCTTAATGGGGAAGGTGCCTCTGCCCGGCTGGTTGATGTCCTCGTAAGGACAAAAGCCGACATCACCGCCATCCAAGAAATGCGTTGGACGGGGCAAGGCAAACAATGTCTGGAGCCTTGCGACGTCTACTACAGCTGCCATGTAAAGGAGCGCAAATTCGGAGTTGGATTTGTGGTGGGAGAGAGACTCCGTCGCCGAGTACTGTCGTTCACCCCGGTGGACGAGCGTCTAGCCACAATCCGCATCAAAGCGAGATTCTCCAACATCTCGCTCATCTGCGCCCATGCCCCGACGGAAGAGAAGGATGAGGCATCCAAAGATCTCTTTTATGAGCGCTTGGTGCGCACGTACGAGCGCTGCCCCCGTCATGATATCAAAATCGTGCTTGGCGACTTCAATGCCAGGGTGGGCAAGGAAGGGGTCTTTGGAACCACCGTCGGAGAATTCAGCCTCCACGACGAAACGTCCGACAACGGATTCAGGCTGATCGACTTCGCCGGGGCCCGAAACATGGTAGTATGCAGTACTATGTTTAAGCATAAAAATATTCATCAAGCTACGTGGCTGTCTCCGGATCGAAAAACGAGAAACCAAATCGATCATGTGGTGATAGACGGAAGGCACGCTTCCAGTGTTTTAGGCGTACGCACACTCCGAGGACAAAACATCGACTCGGGCCACTATCTTGTTGCAGCCAAGATACGCACCCGCCTCTGTGCAGCGAAAAATGTGCGCCAAAATATGCAAGGAAAGCTTAACGTCGAAAAGCTGCAATTACAACAGACAGCCAGCGCTTTCGCTACTCGACTCTCACACCTGCTCACAGAGAGCACTCTTCAACAATTCGACATATGCGAGCAGTGGAACCACATTTCCCGCTCTTTAAGTACCGCCGCCGAAGAAGTAGTCGGATTTCAGCGAGCCCGAAAGAACAGCTGGTACGATGAGGAGTGTCAGGAAGCTGCAGAGAAAAAAGATGCCGCCTACAGGGCCCCGCTGCGATCGGGCGCGACGCGCGCTATGTGGGACCGCTATAGGGATCTGAAGAGGGAAGCGAGAGGTATTTGCCGTAATAAGAAGAGAGAGGCCGAAATACGTGAGTGCGAAGAGCTTGAAATGCTGGCCGATAGGAGGAATGCCCGAAAATTTTACCAGAGAGTTAGGCGACTTACGGAAGGTTTAAAGACCGGGGCGCTCTCCTGTAAGAACAATAATGGCGATCTAGTACCTGATGTCCAGAGCGTACTTAAATTATGGAGGGAACACTTTTCCGCCCTACTAAGTGGTAGTAGCACGGAAAGTTGTGGAGAAGAAGAACCCGAGCCCGCAGCTGATGATGACGGAGTCGACGTCCCACCGCCTGACTATGACGAGGTACGTATAGCAATAACGCGGCTGAAAAACAGCAAAGCCGCTGGAGTTGACAGCCTGCCAGCTGAGCTATTCAAGTACGGCAGCGAGGAGTTGATAAGGTGCATGCATAAACTCTTGTGCAGAATATGGTCAGATGAACGCATGCCCGACGACTGCAATTTAAGTGTGCTTTGCCCAATCCACAAGAACGGTGACCCCGCCATTCGCGCCAATTACTGCGGGATCATCCTTCTAAGCATAGGTTACAAGGTCTTATCGAGCGTATTGTGTGAAAGACTGAAGCCCACCGTCAATGAACTGATTGGGCTTTTTCAGTGCGGATTTAGACCTGGAAAATCCACCATAGGCCAGGTATTCACAATAAGCCAAATCTTGGAAAAGACCCGCGAGAAAAGGATCGATACTCACCACCTATTTGTCGACTTTAAAGCCGCTTTTGACAGCACTAAAAGGAGTTGCCTATACGCCGCTATGTCTGAATTTGGCATCTCCTCAAAACTCATACGGCTGTGTAAAATGGAAAAGACCTCTCCGAGCCGTTCGCCACAAAACGGGGTTTCAGACAGGGCGACTCCCTTTCATGTGACTTCTTTAATCTGATGTTGGAGAAGATAATAAGAGCTGCAGAACTGAACCGCTCGGGAACAATTTACTAAAAGAGCGTGCAATTGCTGGCTTATGCCGATGACATCGACATCATCGGTAACAAAAACCGCGAAGTCTGTTCTGCCTTTTCAAGTTGGATAGGGAAGCAAAGCGAATGGGTCTGGTGGTAAACGAGGACAAGACGAAGTATCTCCTGTCATCAAACAAACAGTCAGCACATTCGCGCCTTAGCACCCACGTCACTGTTGACACTTCAATTTCGAGAAAGTAGAGAATTTCATTTACTTGGGAACCAGCTTTAACACCGATAATAATGTCAGCACTGAAATCCAACGTAGAATCTCTCTTGCCAACAACTGCTACTTCGGACTGAGTAGGCAATTCAGGAGTAAAGTCCTCTCTCGACGTACGAAAACCACGCTCTATAAGTCACTCATCATGCCCGTGCCGGTATATGGCGCAGAAGCATGGACAATGACAACATCCGATGAGGCGGCTCTTGGAGTGTTTGAGAGAAAGATTTTGCGGAAGATTTGCGGGCCTTTACGCATTGGCGACGGCAAGTACCGCAGACGATGGAACGATGAGCTGTATGAGCTTTACAACGATATGGACATAGTGCAGTGAATTAAAATACAGCTTCTCCGCTGGCTTGGTCATGTCGTTCGAATGGACACCGACGCTCCAGCTCTGAAAGTATTCAACTAGGAACCCGCTGGTGGTAGCAGAGGAAGAGGGAGCCCCCACTGTCATGGAAAGATCAGGTGGAGAAGAACTTGGCTTCACTTGGCGTTTCCAGTTGGCGTCAGTTGGCACAGAGGTGAAACGACTGGCGTGCTTTGCTGAACTCGGCCAAAACCGCTTAGGCGATTACAGCACCAAAAAAGAAGAAGAAGAAGAAAGTATAGTTAAATCATTAGTTAAACTAAACTACAAAAATTTCTAGAGAATTTTCTTAGTGTTCACAATTACACAGTTTACACATCAAATGTTTAAAATTTGCTCTAAAAGCTTTTTGTTTGAAGTAACGCATATTAAGAGAGGTTACCAGTTTCTTCTCCTAACGTGTGCAAATTTAGACACCGTGTTAATAAAATTAAAGACTGCCTGTTTACTTTTGCATACCAAATTTTTCGCGTAGAGCAAAATTACACATAAAATGTACTCGATTTTTATTCTTAGTAGGGAATGCATTTTTGCGTTAAAAACGTTTGCAATTTTAACATTTCATGTGTATATTTTAAACATCTCATATTCAACAATCCAGTCTTGAACATCTTATGCGTACACTTACACAAATTTTGTTTAAAAATAAACACTTTTCAGAAGCAGTTCTACATGCAGTATTCGGAACGAACACTGAAGCAGCACTGACAGTGAAAAACAGCACTGTGCCGGACGATCTGAGCAACTCTATTTGGGACTGGGGCAACGATATTATATTTTTCACTGACACTAATAGGTATGGCACTGATATGTGTAGATAGATTTTTATTGTAAAAATCAACTATATAATTGATTCCTATTCGCGCCGCCGCTACTATTCTCCGATTAGGGGCCATTGTCCTTGCTTTAGGCATTTTTAAACACTTCACACTATTCTGTTGTTTTAAAGATTTTTTTTAATTAGTAACGAAATTCCACTTTGTATAAGCCAAAAAAACTCAGCCTTTAACGCACTTGCTAATTTATCAACTTCGAGAAAACAATGTGCGCAATTCCCATGAAGCCCAACAAATAGACATACATATGTGAATCATTGATTTGCTGTTGTTTGTGCATGCCACTACAGCGTTGGAAAAATGGAACTCGGCTAGACGGAGGCAGGATTCCCATAAAAAACAGGGCTAAAGTACTTTACCGTCTTCGGCCGCTGTGGTGTATGTCGGCCGCTGTGGTGTAGTGGTAAGAACGCCTGGGATCAAGCCCTGGTCAAAGCAACATCGCAAAAAATATAGAAAAAAGGTTTTTTCTTAACAGCGGTCGTCCCTCGGCAGGCAATGGCAAACCTCCGAATATATTTTTGCCATGAAAAACAGCTTCTCATAAAAATACAATTGCCGTTCGGAGTCGGCGTAAAACTGTAGGTCCCTCCTCTTTGTGTGACAACATCAAGGCGCACGCCACAAATCGGAGGAGAAGCTCGGCCAAACACTAACATATATGTAAGCGCCAATCCATTATTATTATAATTATTAAAGTACTTTACCATATCAATTCTAATTTAAACATAGTTATGCACATATGTATGCATGTATTTAGGTCTAACGCAATTGATTGAATGTTATTTGTTGAAGTTGAGTTTTGTTTTGTGCAGAATTTGCATGAAGCTAAACAGATATTTCTTTGCTGTTATTTATCACGATGCAGAAAATAAAAGGTCGCGCCATTCGCGGACCGCCAACCCTCTCTTCGTCGATTTGACAGCATCTACCCAATCGCTGCCGTCATAAAATACTTTTGTTGACATTCACTGTTGCCAACTTGATGCTTTTTGCACCAAATTTAGTGGGTATTCAAAGGCAAAAATGTTTGATTTTGGTGCTTGGTGCGTTTTTGGTGCTTTTGTTTTTAGTTTGAAGACACCAAATTAGAAAATTAAAAAAAAATTTAAGCAAAATTTATAGCAATCGTAAGTGTGGTAGGCAACTTTACAAAAATTTAAAAAAATTCATGGTACAGTAACAATCATGCGACAACAAAATATATGGCAGCATCTTCAATCATGCCAGAAGAAATCGACCGTCGTGCGAGAAACATGGATTTTTATTAGTTTGAATCTGCATCCTTACAATAAAATTATGTATGCATATAAAGTCGATAAAATACACCAATAAAAATTTAGTGCTTTTTCAAATTCAAAACTTGGCAATACTGCCTTTTGTTCGATGCTTCCTCTTTTTCTTGTCGAGTTCATCTTGCTCTCTCATTCTGGTATTTGTAGACGTCACGGCCAGTTGCTCTCAGCTCGATTGATGCAATTTTGTATTCTTGGTTATTTATTCTGTATGCTACTACAGCGAATTAAAATAAGGTTTCTGCTGCGTAGCGGCAACTTTTTTTCACGAAATTCATCTTTATGAAATATGTATGTATGTATGCCACACCAAGAAGCTTACAGTGAGCATACTGTGGTGAGCATGTGCCGATATCGCAGCAAGCAGCATTTAGAAGTAAAATAAAAACAACAATTAAGAAAGTCTAAGTTCGGGCGGAGCCGAACATTAAATACCCGGCGCAAGTATTAGATATATGTTTTCTACCTTTCCGAGGTGTATAAATATTAAGTAAATTAGCATCCTTAAATTTCGAAATATTAAAATTTCAAGCATTTCTGAAATTTACCGTTATATGAAAAGCGACCGTAATTTTAGTCCGATTTCAACAATTTTCAACGGTTTGCTTTTATGTGGCAAGCACAATAACCATAACGAGTTTGGTACAAATTGCTAGAACAGTTAGCGAGATACATATATGTGATCATAAGTGGGCGGTGCCACGCCCATTTTCCAAAATTGTATCATAAACGTATTTCTTGGTAAAGAATTGTTGCAACCATCAATTTCGAATAAATTAGCTTTAATATTTACTGATTTATCGAGGATTTCGTATTTCCCTAAATTACCGTTATATGGGATGTGAGCGTGGTTATTGTCCGATTTTAAAAATTTTCGGCCGTTTGGTATGCTGTGCTAGGGCCAATAACTTTGCCACGTTTGGAAGAAATTGGTGCTGCGGTTACCAAGATATACACATGTAACCATAAGTGGGCGTGGCTACGCCTACTTTCCAAAAATTTTTAATATTCTTATTTTTCGTCTAACAGTTATTGCAAATATCAATTTTTGGAGTGAATTATCTTCAGTAGTTACTAAAATATCGCAGGTTTCGTATTTCTGAAAATTACTATTATATGGGAGGTAGGCGTGGTTATTGTCCGATTTCGCCCATTTTCAATACCATCCGTCCTATGCCCAAAAGAAGCGCACTTATCAAATTTCGTTAAGATATCTCAATTTTTGCTCGAGTTATCGTGTGCACAAACGGACGGACGGACAGACAGTCACCGCTTAATCGATTTCTCTTTTAATTCTGATCATTTATGTATACATTTGTCTATATCTATCTCGATTCGTTTTGCCTGTTACAAACAACCGTTATGTGAACAAAGTTATAACACCCTTGTGCACAAGTGCGCTCGGGTATAAAAACAGTTGCCAAACGAAATACACGGTGTACAGTGTTTGTTTGTTTTGAACGCAGCGCTGCTTGTACATACATAAATTTCGCTTTGGGCGCAGCGCTGCTTGTACATAAATTTCGCTTTGCGGATGCCTACCTTGACCATATTAACCAACGTAAAATAAAGGACATTTTTTTCAAAATTATTTGGAAATACGTACATACAACTTGTATGATAAAAGTACCTTGCCCATATCGTAATTTAAGTCAAATATTTACCATTTAATTATATTATTTAATTGTATAAGTTCCCCTGCTGTAGCGAAAAATGAAGCCAAATCTTTTTCAAGGACTTCGCCATCCTTTGCTACCAAAATGCGTTTACCATAATTAATACTGCACGACGAAGCCAGTACAGTGGTTCAAAATTCGAATTGAGTGTTCATAATCCACTGGGGCCTTCATTTTTCCACCAATTTTTACTAAAAAACAAAACAAAAATATTTATTTTGGTGAAAAATTTTTTATAACATTTCAAAGTTTTTTTGTGTATTTTTTTTGTTTTGGGAGAACCATACAATTATTTTCAACTAGCTTTTGTTATGTAACATTTATTAACTGGAACAGAAGAATACATTTTCTTCAAAGCTGCTACTTTTTGTGCATTTTGCACTAAACAATTTAATAAAATCAAAATAAAATTCAGAAATCAGGCTCAACTGGTCTCTTGCAAATATTGTAAGCTTTCATAAAAAATAACAATTAATCAAATTAAGCGCAAAATGAAGTGAATTAATGCCAATTTTGAACCACTGTGCAGCAGGGGGTTTATTGTTCTCTTTCAGTGGAACTGGAAACTCAGCGTGCAACACGATCCTGGGCACAACTTTCCCTGTGCTTTATAGATTGTACAAAGATTGCCGATTAAATAGAAGCCCTTAAGTGGGGTGCGAAACAAACTGGCGAAAGTTTTCATTATATTTTATAAGGGAAATTTTTATTTTTCATATTCTGCGTTTAAAAATTTACCTCTGAAAAATACAGAGCCGATTTAAAGGACAGTTTAAGAAATAAAGGACAAAAGGTGTCCTTTATTTTGAAAAAAATTATAAAGGACAGGGGGTTAAATTAAAGGACTGTCCTTTAAAATAAAGGACGGATGGTCACCGTACGCATGCCTGAAGAAAGGTTATTTTTATTACCTCCCTTTTATTAGCTCGGGATGTAACTATGTAATATTGATGCGCCTAAAAGATGAAGCGATTTCTATTCTCAAGTTTGGGCGCATTCCAAAACGTCAAAATACAAAGCATCAATCTCTTTTATTTCTAAACCTCAGCAGATTGTAATGCCAAATGTGCGCAACCACGGTTAGAGGCTAATTTTAAATTAGGTTGCGCAAGTTATATTTATTCTTCTAGTGCGGTTTAGAAATAAAAGAGACTGATGCTTTGTATTTTGACGTTTTGGAAAGCACCCTTTCATACCCAAGAATGATAGAATACAAGATTGCGCCGTCCTGGGCGTTGACATTTGTGTACCACAAGTAAACAAAGAATAGAGCGAAAAGAAGACCGAGTTGAAACTGCCAAAGCGGTTCACTTTACTGCGAAAAACGTGTTTTAATTTTGCTAAATGCGAAAATATTGCATCTATTAGAGAACAGTGAACATTTTAGTGCACTCCATTGCTTTGCAATTGAGCTTGCTTCAGCAAACGTTTTAGTGACCTTTATTGCTTTGCAATTAAGGCTTCTGCAGAAAACTGCAGCAGCATCTCTGCGGGATTGATTAGTTAACTTGCTAATGGAGGCTGCGTGGATCAGAAACAAAATCATTGTGAGGAAATGCTGTTAATATAATAATAGAGAAACATTTCGGGAGCGGCTTTGCCGTGCCCTATGTACACCAAATGCAGCGATTCGTCCCAGCGCTACACTTGCATATACGCTTCTTGCATCTTGGCGGGTGTCGCACTTTAACACACAGTACTTCATTGTATTAGTTTTTACGCAGTCTTCAACTCAAAAATCGCTCACAAATTGCAAATTAACACAATTTACACTGATTTTTCACTTATAATTCAAATTTCTCTTTTGCTGATTTGTAAACAAAGGTTAATTTACAAGTTACCACAACTGTCAAAATCGGCAAAACCAAAGTAGCGGTACCACTGACGGCGCCACCTTTGTTCGCTGCACCATGTTTCATACCTGATGACAGTACGAATGGAAATTATAATAGCGAGGTTTTAGTTCTTTAAACTATAATTTTATTTATTTTGCGCTGTGCTAGCTGAGTATAAAAAGAGAAGAGAATAGAGAGAAATAGGTATGTGCAAGGTGACCACCTTTCCTTTTGAGAAATCCGGTACAGTAAAATTTATTTCGTTCATTCTGAGATCTATTTTATTTATTTTTACGTAAATGTTGTAAAATCCATTACAAATTTACTTTGAAGCAAAATATACAGTATTGGCCAAATCTATAGCATCCTTATTTAGAAGTGATATTGTTTGCCACTTGTCGGCCGCTGTGGTGTAGTGGTAAGCAGTGCGCGCTTCCACTCCGCAGCACCTGGGTTCAAACCCTGGTGAAAGCAACATCGCAAAAATATAGAAAAAAGGTTTTTTCTTAACAGCGGTCGTCCCTCGGCAGGCAATGGCAAACCTCCGAGTGTATTTCTGCCATGAAAAACAGCTTCTCATAAAAATACAATCGCCGTTCGGAGTCGGCGTAAAACTGTAGGTCCCTCCGCTTTGTGTGAGAACATCAAGGCGCACGCCACAAATCGGAGGAGAAGCTCGGCCAAACACTAACATATGTGTAAGCACGGTGTTACACTGATCGTGAACTTCTTAAGGGACCTAGTATACGTCGTAGGGCTGATCAAGTAATTCACGAAACTGGATTTAAAATTTTTGTAACACCCTCAAATTCTCAACTTATTTTGAAAAAGAAACCATTTTTACATATCTTCCCTCACTAAAAAATTTTCAGCTGTTAATTTTTAGCCAATTATAAGTTTTATAGTCTTTAAAAGGAAACATGTTTGTACTATTTAAAGAATAAATAAGTTTTGTGAGCACATTTTAAATGTGTTGAAAGTTGTTGCAATAAGTCTGAAGTCAACACAAATTTGTATTATTTTTTCCACTTCTACAACATTTTGTACAAAATTTCAAAACAAAAAAGTCTCTTTCAGTCATTACTTCGAAAAGAATATGCAATTCCGAGTAAAACCAGGTACTATTTATAAAAATCAATCTACAATTTCCGAAGTTATGAATTTTCTCAAGGTTTTTCCAAAATCACTTCGATGCAATTTCACAGAAAAATTGAATCAGTTAAATTGGATTCATTTTGAGGTTTGAATAGTTCGTATAGAAATATTTAATAGTATGCTTTTCAGATTGAACTTTTCCATTGCACTGTTCAACAAATTTATTATAACATCTGAACTTTCGCCGCCTTCGGAAGTCAATTCGATAATTTTAATTTTCATTCTTGACATTTTTCGCTTTCTTATTTGAGCTAGTGATGGGGAAGTTATCGATATTTTCGATAAAATAAAGAAATAACTTGGACGTTACACAATCAAGATATTGGTTTGAAGTTGCATACACTCTCACTTTTTTACTAACACACACGCACGTTTACAACTTGAACGCCGACTTGATATCAATTTTTACTTCCAAGTCATGTAGCAACTTACAAGTCAAGTCAAACAGCTGATTATTTTTTTTTTTGTTAAAATGTACATTAGGGTGGTCCAAAAAAAAGTAAAGTCGGAAATTTAATGCTCTCACCCCCTAAGATTGTTCTATACCGAAAAAAAGTATACCCCTGTTTTTTTATTTTAAATTCAAAATATATTTTTAGGTCGCTCAAAGCGCTTAAAGTTTCCCATGTATTTTGTATGGTGAAAAAAAGACTTTTCGTAGAAATGGCATAGAATCCATGAAAATCCAAATTGTTAAATCTGAAAACTCTGCTTCTCTTCAGAAGACTTGAGAGAATAATGCCCAATTGTTTATTTAAACATTTTTTAGTTTTAACTATTTTTTAAGGGTCTCCGAAATATGCCAAAAAAAAATCAAATATACAAAAGAAAAAAAGAAAAATAGTTAAAATTAAAAAATGTTTAAATAAACGATTGGGCCGTATTCTCTGAAGTCCTCTGAAGAGAAGCAGGGTTTTCAGAATGAAAAATTTTGATTTTCATGGATTCTATGCTATTTCTACGAAAAGTATTTTTTTCCCCATACAAAATACATGGGAAACTTTGAGCGCTTTGAGCGACCTCTAAATATATTTTGATTTTAAAATAAAAAAACAGGGGTATACTTTTTTTCGGTATAGAACAATCCTAGGGGGTGAGAGCATTAAATTTCCGATTTTACTTTTCTCCCATACATTTTTGGACCACCCTAATGTACATACATATGTACCTTTGCAGATTCCAGTACATTTGCTTGTACCCAAACCTTCGTTTCGGTACACGGTACTGAACCAAATGTTTCGGTACTGTACCGGAGATTTAGGTACCTTATGTGTGTGGTTTGTTGATGCTCTCTAAACACAAACGCGTTAAAGGCAAATGGTCTAGCAATGCGTGGTATTGTTGATCAACTTAATACTTTAATTAAACATACTTGTTATTAAAATTTCATTTTAAAAATACCACTGTGTCCTACTGTGGTAGAAATATGTCATTTTAAAACTTGAATCATAGAAATCGACCCAGTATATCGGGTGTTTTGCTCTCACGTTTTTTTTGGGCTTTAATTTTATATATAGTATAGATAAATATGTCACAACGTTATCGCCTGAAAACTAAAAATCGGGCTGCTGAAAACAGAGATTTCGGAATTTTCTCAAAAACTGGTTAGTCGATTTTATTCTAGGTTTCCACAAATCTAGACCAAAACCTTAGCTTTCATCTGGTATATAGCTTATATCTGGGAAAACTCTTGTTGTGGAGATATTACGATTCAAATTGAAAAAAAGCGCTCCAAATAGGTTCAAATGGTAAAAATTAACATATCCGTCTAGTTTGCCACTTAAATCGAAATTCCCTGCAAATCGGGGAATTCCCCGCGAGTTGACAAGTTGAAGGATGCAGCTGGGAAACCACAATTTGTGTGTATTTTAAAGTTTTTTCCAGTCACATGCCGAAATTGTAATATTTTTCACCATTTTAGTTGTAGTTATATACACAGTATTTAACTATGCTACATGGGTTTATCACCCGCACTAAACCTACCTGGGAGGACGCACACAATATTACCTACAGTTGTACATAAATATGTATGTATGAATGCATTTAGTTCACCCAATGTGCCGCTACTACTTACATAAAATGTATAAATTGCCATTGAGCAAAACTACTTGAGAACAAATCATTACTTTAATAGCACGAGTGCAACACGTGATGGAAGTAAAACTTCTTAAAACAAGTAAGAAAGTCTAAGTTCGGGCGGAGCCGAACATTAAATACCCGGCGCAAGTATTAAATATATGTTTTTTCACCTTTCCGAAAGCTACCGCTATATGGTAAGCCGGGGTGTATCAATTTTGAGTAAATTAGCGTCCTTAAATTTCGAATTATTGAAGTTTCAAGCATTTCTGAAATTTGCCGTTATATAAAAAGCGGCCGTAATTTTAGTCCGATTTCAATAATTTTCAACGTTTTGCTTTTATTTGGCAAGCACAATAAAAATACCGAGTTTGGTACAAATTGGTAGAACGGTTACCGATATACATATATGTGATCATAAGTGGGCGGTGCCACGCCCATTTTCCAAAATTTTACCATAAACGTATATCTTGGTAAAGAATTGTTGCAAGCATCAATTTTGAATAAATTAGCTTTAATATTTACTGATTTATCGAAGATTTTGTATTTCTCTAAATTACCGTTATATGGGATGTGGGCGTGGTTATTGTCCGATTTTTAAATTTTCGGCCATTTAGTATGATGTATCAAGGCCAACAACTGTGCCAAGCTTGGAAGAAATCTGTGCAGCGGTTACCAAGATATACACATGTAACCATAAGTGGGCGTGGCTACGCCCATTTTCCAAAAATTTATAATATTCTTATTTTTCGTCTGAAAATGATTACAAATATCAATTTTGAGTGAATAATCTTCAGTAGTTACTAAAATATCGCAGTTTTCGTATTTCTGGAAATTACCGTTATATGGGAAGTAGGCGTGGTTATTGTCCGATTTCGCCCATTTTCAATACCAACCTACCTTGGATTAACATAAACCTACATACCAAATTTCGTTGAGATATCTCAATTTTTGCTCGAGTTATCGTGTACACGGACGGACTGACAGACGGACAGACGGACGGACAGACAGACATGGCTGAATCGATTTCTCTATTCATTCTGAGCATATATGTATACATTTTTCTATATCTATCTCGATTCGTTTTGGCTGTTACAAACAACCGTTATG
>NW_023460815.1:0-31841 GCF_013731165.1 Rhagoletis pomonella | reverse complement strand
GTTTGTGCTGTCTGCGCCCTCCTGCGCTGCATGAGTGTGCGCAGTTTTTGACAGCTCTTTGACAGATTATCAGCAACCTTCATTTAGCTGCCATTCGTTGTCTACACACTTGCACATGAATACACATTTCTGCATGCATGTATAGGTACATACTATATCTACATTTGTTCATATGTATAACCAATGTTTTTGACTGGTTGTATTGGCGCTTTATTTGAGTTTGCGTAAGCCGGCATTTGTTTTCAGTTTCAAGCGCCTCGTCGCGCCCATTTGTCTGCCCGAAAATAAAATAAAAAAAAACAACAGTAAAAACGAAATGACTGTCAAATTTGTCTGTCTACGCTCGTCTGCTGCCGCTTGATTGTCAATCAGCTGATTGGTCTATTTGTTTACATTTTTGCTGAAAAAGTTTAGTTAAAAATATATTATTACGTATATGCACAAATGTACATACATAGATACGTGTACGTGTGTGTCGTGGCATAGAAATCGAACTTGACTGGCTCACTAATTTGTTGATTGGCAATTAAAGTTTGTTTGAAATGTTTGTGATTTATGATTGTGCCCTCATGGCGCTCATGGCTATTGAGTGTGCGTGTGTGCCTATAAGTTTCTAATTCATCAAATTTGCAGTGCTGTTAAAAAATAAATGGCATTGCAAAAAAAAACATTCGAAAGTAAAACTTTTAAAGAAAGAAACGTTTTTAAATACTCGATAGGGAATTTAATTTACTTTAGATATGAGTATATGTGTACATAAGACCTCTATGGAGCGTTTTAAGAAAGCCCATTAAAATAGTTTTAGACAAATTCAATTTAAATATGACGCAAAGTCTTGCTACTTAAGTACATATATTAGCAATAATAGATGTAGCACTAATTGTCAATGATTTTTGCACTTCCGCTCCGTAGTATAAGCATAGCTTTCACAAATTTGATTGATATACATTTCACGTCCCTATTGAAAACATCTTTCAGCTTTTCTTTTTTGAAGAAAAAGTTTATGTCGAGCTTTCGCCAAAGCTTACACTATGCTCTCTGCGCTTAAGCAAGCAAAGAAAAAAGTAATATTTTGCCAGCTTTTAATATGCAATTTTCAAGATTATCCAAATTTACATAATTTTGCGGCTCTTTCAAGTGCGAAAAATGTGGAATCCTTAAAAACATTTCATGCAAATTTTGCAGTTCTTTCAGGGTCTCGAGACCCTCGAAGCTTTTTCGGGTTTAATTAAAAGTCCTTTATATAAATTTTCTTTAACTGTACTGTGTTACGCTAATTTTTTTGGCTTGAGTTTTTCCTCGCATTATAGCTATGTATAGCGAGCTTTTATTATGGCAAACTTTCACTAACTCCTCTCTCGACGTACAAAAACCCCTCTTTATAAGTCACTCATCTTACCCGTGTTGGTATATGGCGCAGAAGCATGAACAATGACAACATCCGATGAGCTGGCTCTTGGAGTGTTCGAAAGAAAAATTTTGCGAAAGATTTACGGGCCTTTACGCGTTGGCGACGGCGAGTACCGCAGACGATGGAATGATGAGCTGTATGAGCTTTACAGCGACATGGACATAGTGCAGCGAATTAAAATAAACTATTAAACTCAGAACCCGCTGGTGGAAGCTAATGAAGAGGGAGGCCCGCACTGCGTTGGAAAGACCAAGTGGAGAAGGACTTGGCTTCACTTGGCGATTTCAATTGACGTCAGTTGGGATAGAAGAGAAACGACTTGCGGGCTTTGTTGAACTCGGCCAAAATTTTTGTTTAAGCGACTTAGGCATTTCCCGCATAAACAAAGAACAGCGAACACCCACACGCCCTGGTCCTGCGCTCTCGCTGAGTTAAGCAATTGTTTAGGCGGTTACAGCGCCAAATACAATAAGAAGATACTTTCACTAATAATGCACTAAACCAGGCGATGATATAAACTTTCATTATTTGTTTTTAATGAAATTCTGTCTAGCTATGTTTAACTACAAAAAAAATAATGAATTTGGAAAAGCTTTTAGCCCTTTTCCGAAGATTTTTCTTAAATCTTTCATGATTGCATAAAAATAAGTATAAACCTCTTTCGTTTAGAGCTTTAACGGCCCCAAATCTTCACTAGCTTTTGATTCTTTAAATATCTAAGAAAACTATTTTTTAATTGAGAAAAGTTGAACTTAGGTTTCAAACACGTTATGCTTACAAATGTATTTATTAGTAGGAATCAAGCTCTTGCCGGTTCCTAAGCGTGCTGAGCTTTAAGATATGGATTTTCCCGTATCCACGTTCAAAATCCATAATTGCAGAAATTTGAATTAATACTACGTTGATTTTGAGCCCTACAGCTTTAATACTTACGAAGTGGATGCGACCAAAAACGTAGCACGAAAAATGTTCAAACTTTCTACAGATTTAATGTCAGTGAGAGAGAGCTTTTACCTAATGCGCATTCATATCAAATCTATATAAAGCTTTAAAAACCTAGTCTCGTAGGCTAGTTTTTATAGACCATTTACGACTAGAAAGAGTTCTTTTACTCGTGACTGTTTCATATAGACCAGTTACCACAAGAAATATATTTAATTTGGGGGACGCCTTTAATCAATCAACAAAAGCTTTAAAAAGCTTCTATTGCGAATAATGTATGCGTGGTTGCTGTCTAATTACGATTATTCACGACCTAAACATATTCCACTAGAGCTTTGTAAAGATTTCTGCAGGTTCTATATGGGCGTGTCTGAAAAAAGCTCTCTCTTTCACAAACTTCAGTCAAGGTTTTGAATGAAAACAATAACACCCGCTTTTTTTCAACACCTGTTAGCATTTTTTAATGTTCATACGCTGACACTTTTCTACACTTAAGATTGACAATTAAGTGTTTAGTGTCACAACTGTCAAAACACACCACACGCAACAGTGTAGCCATTTTTATGTTCCCCTAAATCGTTTTAAGAATTGTTCATAAAATTAAAATGTAATTCTTCGTGATCAACTGGTCGCAACAAATGTTGGCGGCAATTTTTTGCTTAGATTTTCAAAAAATTTTACAACTTCTACATAAGCAATTTCCTTCTCTCGTCTCTCCTTCTCCTCCGTTTAACTACCCTCCTGCTGCGGCATAAACAGTGTGGCAAGTTGGCTTTTTTACGACTGTCTACAAATGCATAAAGTTTATGAGCGCAAACCATTTCACCGATTGTTTCACTTGCAAATACAACACTTTTATGCGCGCATATGTCCATGCGTGCGTGTATGTGTGAAGCTAGATTTTTATAGCGCGAGTAATTTTGAAAAAAAAAAAAACAAAAACAATAAAAGTTAAAATCATAAACATTTGCGTGCATAGTGTTCTGTTGATTTGTCAAGTGCTTTTGGGAATATTCACATTGACTAGATTTGAACTCAAATCGAAGTGTTCTAATGCCGTCGTTATGGCTGTCATAAAGGCATCTTCCATGTGCCACTAACAAAATAAATCGTTTATAGTTTATGGTTTATAGCGGTAAAACTCTTGTTTGTGTGCATGTGAGCTAGAAAAATTAGTGAAATGTGATTTTTATATTTTCATAGTTTTTTGATTGCTAATTTTTATTTGACTAGGTTTCTTTTTTTGTTGCTTTTAATTTTTTTGCTGTGCTGCACTTTTTATTGCATTTATGAAAAATTTTGATGTGCTTGATGATATCTCAGACAATGGCACATCTGATAGACATCGCAAAGCAGCAACTATGTGCTCCATTCCCTGAAATGCCTAATGAGGCACGAGTGGTTGAATGTTTGGTAGGGTTTTTGCTGTTGTTGTTGTTGCTGTATTTTTATGGTGAACGTTGTAAAAAAATTTTCATGGGTCACATTTTTAATGACATTTTAACTAAGCTTGGTTTATGTGCTATAAAATGGTTTATGGCAACAGGCGACATAAGCATGTGTATGCGCTAAATATACCGATTTTGCGCGCGTGTGTGTGAGTGTACATATGTATGTAGAACTTCCAGGCCACAGTGTGACATATGCCAGTCAGTAATAGGAAGCTGTAAAAATTTGTTCTGCTGCTGTTTGTAATGGCTTTTTTCTTTCCTTCTTCTTCATTTGCCAGCTCCTTAATGACTAAGTACGTCTGTTTTGGTAATTAGTGTTGGATGGGAAGAGAGGAATCTTATTTCTAGAAATCTTATGATCGTTAAAAATTGGGAAGCAAATAATAATTAGATATTTATTTTTTTTTTGCTCCTGAGATGGACTTTCGCTATAATTGGGCACTAGCTTTCTGCTGTAAGCTGAGAGCATCGATAATTAATTTGGACCAAGAAATAATATTGATAGTGGTTGTAAATCACGCTAGTTATGAAGGCATTTGCTTGAGAGAATCTGCATATAGTTAGTTGAGTATGCCCAGTGCATGTGAAAAGTATAAAAGCACAAACATATTTGCTAAAAAGCTTTCAGAGTGCCACTTTATTTTAGTCGTGCGCTAAATGCATAAAATTTGGCTTGAGCAGGACTTGATTGGTTGGTTGAAGTGCTTCCAAAGTTGTCACTCAGGATTCAAAATTTGTGCATATCGCTTATTTTAGCACGAGAGAAATCAGCTACAATCTTAAATACTTCCTACTAAGCAGCTGTTCCATCTTGTATTCATTGACTTGGTATCAGTAGATTTAAAGTTCTGCTGGATTTCTTGAGTAATTAACCGCTCTTTCTTTCCTGCTGGTACTGTTATTTATTGTCCCAAGGGCCACAGGTACGTCCCGGAACTTCAACCTGAAATATGCCTGATTTGCACCAAAATCTGCGGAATAGACTCCTGTTCGTACACCGCATAGCTGTCAGTTAGAAACGCATGGCTTGGCCGGCCTCTTCTTCATGCAGTCCGTAGTTTTCTTTTGCTATCGAATAAAGCTCAAGATTGAGTTGTTCTCAAAGCTCTTCCTTTTCCATAGTCCCGACTCTCTGAGTCTCACTGCTGAGCATAAAGCGATTTCCTTTAGGTATAGATAAGCGATGGGCAGATAGAGCTTTTAATCTGCATGTATAGAAAGCTTAAAAGAGCTTTGCTTGCTGGCAAGGCGGTGCTCATTACCGGTATGGATCAATAGAAATCATATAGACAAACAAAAAATTCAGTGCTTCTAAGCGTCAGGATTTCAGTGCGCCTGCTATCCCGAAAGATGCTGCTCTTTGTAAGCTACTGAATCTTCTGACATTTTAGTCTTTATTTTTAGCTAGCCACATCATCGATTTAAAGCTCGAATTTCTATTGAAAATACTTTTTCAACTATATGGAGTACGCAGAATTGGCGCTGATTTGTTTTTGATTCATTTTCCAAAAAAAAATTACCTATTTATTGCTTATAACTAAAAAAAATATAAATATATATGTATATATATATTTTTTTATGCAGTATATGTGCTGAAAAGGTGGAAATGCGCGCTGAATTTGCCCTTGCATACGTTCTCATTGCAATTAGAGTTGCTTGTTTTTAGAAAATCGTTACTAAATTGCAAAAAACTCATAAAAATTAATACAAAGTCTGCTGAATATGTTAAAATATATGCTGAATTGAGCTGAATGGTAAAAAAAACTGTTTGTTGTAATTGCTGTAAAGTAAACAAATAATATGAAAAAAAAAATAAAAATTTGTTTCTTTATTTAGTTGCTTAATTATGCTGAATCGCGCTGAATACTACTTTTTTACACAAATTTTGCATTCACAACTTTTCCATCGATAAAGTCTTGCTGCTTTATCATCGCTAAATACTTCTTTATTCAAAGAAAATTCAATTAAAATTATGTTGAACTGTGGCTGTCTCCGTTTCAACGCAATTTAAATCACCATGAATAAATAACTTATGCACGCACACCTACCGACCACAGTAAAATTGTATGGGTAATGCTGACCAAGAAAGAATTGTCATACAGCTCGCATAAAACAGTTGCCACGTAATCAATTTGTCGTAAAAATTGCGCAAGTAAAATTGTCATTTAAGCAAATGTAACGAACATTAAAGAATGCAGGGGAGAGGACCAGCTCTCTATGTAAAAAAAAAAACGGCAATAGGGCTTGAGATAAACGATGCAAGAGTGAGTGTATATGTGCGAGTAACATGCGCCAACAAGCTCATCATAATTCCTTAGAACCCTTGAAGACGCTTTATCTAGTAGATTTAATATAAACATTCATCCATAAGCAACCAGCAGGCTGGGCAAACTCGTACATTTTCAATTTCCTAAGCCCCACAATAAATCCCACTAAGGGTGCAGGCAGCGCCGCCAAGCTGGGAATGCAAAGCAAGTTTTGCCTAGATTGAACACTTTTGTGTTTGTGTGTGTGTGTGTGTGTGTGTGTGTTTGTGAGGATTTGTGAATTATGCATGTTGCGCATTTTATGTTGTTAGTACTCTTTCTTGTAGTTGAGGCGCATAAAAAATGTTACTTTATGCTGCACGATACCGACGTGCAAAATGTTTAGCCCCTCACACATTTCCCTTCCAAGCTAAACGATTCTCGTCTCGAATGATGGCATAGTGTGCTTTTGGGCGCTGCTGCCTGAGCAGTTGTCGATTTGCGGCAGGCAGCATGATAAACTTAGCAGCTTTACGATGCGAATGCGTCGAGCAGCCACGGTAGCTCGTGGCAAACGTAGTGACCAGCATAACTAAACACAGTGCAACAACAATAACAAATACCACACAAGTATGTAGAGATGTGACAATAAGTAATGTATAAGAATTTCGAAAAAAAATTAAAACAAAAAACAAACAACAAAACTGTGAACAACTCCAATATTATGCAACAAAGTTTGAGTGGTTTTTCTACGGCTGGCACTTCCGCTTTGGCGTAACTTAGCGGTGGGCTGTCGAACACTGAATTGGGTGGCGGGCATCCATACACTACATACATACATATATGCAATGTACCTACATACTTAGAATGCCCAGTACAAATTGTGCGGATAAATTTTATTCGGCAAGAAAAACGTTTGCGGCGGCGTGAGCGCGCACACTTCACTCTGTTGGGCGAAGCGTTTACCAAGTGATTACTTATGTTTAAATATTGATGTTTGTTTGTTGGACACGTTTTCAATTTGCTGAGCATTTTCTATTTCGCAGCAATTTGGCAGCGCATTACATTTTCCAATTCCAATAGCGAGAGAGAGACCAAAGAAAAAAATGACGAAAAAAAAACATATTTTCAACTTTCTATTAAAACGTTGTGCGATATTTGGCACAAGCGACATCTTATACCTGTGTTTACTGGCTGCCTTAAGTTTTTGTTTTTGTTTTTTTTTTTAAAGTTGCTATAAATTGAAATTTGGATTTTCCAAAAACGTTTACCTGACAAATGGTTAGAGTTATTAGTTTTAACAAAATTTCTTGCGCTCAGTTTTAGCAAAGAATAAACTGAATATCCTTATTTATAATAGGAATTTGGAAGCCACGTGCGTTCATAATTTTGGCCGAAAAATTTAGTTGGACAGAGCGCTAAATTTTGTCCAGAAAATATTTTCAAGTTTTGGGTAATATTTTAGCAATAGAGACTAACGGCGTAAATTAGCAAGCAGGCAGGTGTAAGCTAGGAGTGGGCAAGGTGCTGGGAATCGCGCTGAATTGATTTCGAACAGAGCAATTAGTTGTTAAAAGTTAGTAAAAAAAATCTACATAGAGCAGTTTATTGTGTATTGAATAATGTCAAGATGCGCTGAATATGGCAATATAATCTGTAATACATAGAATGAAACTGGCCTATTTTTAGTTTTCACAAACCAATAAATATGCACTAAGCAAAGTAATATAAAAAGCAAAGTTTAAAGTAAAATCTAGTAGAACAAACTAACCAAAAATAGCGCTGAACTTAGTATGTAAGCGCTGAATTCAGCAATTATATTAGAGAATATTAAATAATTCTATCCGAAATATGTACATATAACTCTGAAATAACCACGTCCAAGATATTGTGTCGAATGGATAAAAGTTCTTGCTGAATTCGTTAAATCTCTATTCAGCAAAATAATGTAAAAGAGATTTTTGTAACAGAGCAAAATCTGATAATACGCACTTGCAAAAATAGTGCTGAATTTACTTTTTCAGCAGTAAAATCAACAAATTTTTAGAATTCCGTAAACCCCAGGTACGGACTAAATTTGATGTGCAAAAGTCTGTGCCACAACTAGTCCCGAAAAGTTCCTAACTAGCCCCAAAATGGTTTCAAACTAGTCTCGAAATGATCCGAGTTAGTTCGAACTGTAATGGAAGTCCGGAAAAGTTGTGATGCATCAATAAGATGGAAGTAGGATAGTCCGGCGCAAAATATTGAAGTGAATTAGGATGGTGCAGAACTTAACAAATATTTATACATACATACCTCGGTTTAAAATAGTTACTAGTTAGCAGCATGAGCTTAGTAGCAGAAACAGAAGAACATTCAACACACACAGGTCTATTCTGCGCTGGTAATAAAAAGTTTGTAACCGGTAAATAAAGTTCCTGTCAATTTTTAAACCCTTTTCGCATTCTGTGTATTCTTGTAACCGGTAAATTTTGTTACCATCTCATAAGCTGGTAACAAAGTATTGCCCCGTGAAATATGCAATGCCAGAATTTGCACAATTCTTCGTAGCTGAATTGCTGAATATTTTAACTGCATTACCAACGTTCCTAGAATCGCGGTGACAAGAACTGGTAACATTTTTTGGTAATATAATTTTCCGGTTACAAAATCTTCGGTAACGTGCAGAATAGACCTGACAATCTCATGATGTGATTTACATTCGAAGTATAATGAGAAAAATATTAGTGATGAAGCAAACAGTGATTATCAGAGAGAGCTTTTAGTTCACTGTAGAGAGCTTTAAAAAACTTTTCCTATGTAATATGTTTGGATTTGAGTTATTTTGTTACAGTAATCATCAGATTGGGCTTTGCGTACCGCTAAAAAAAATTAACATACACCAAAAATATGTACGTGGTAAATTCTTTGTACACTCTACCTTGTATCCCCCAACCGAGTTATAGCCGGAAAAAGCTTTAGACTGTGCCTGTTTAAATAAAATATATAGAAACTTTATCGCTGTTGAACTGTTTCATAAAGCCATGAAGTAGGCATCTGTTGAGAACCAAAAAGCACAGCATCCGCTGCCATGTAAGCATTTCGCTAGTAAATGTATTTACTTTTTTTGTGTTGATTATTTCGTGTTTTTTTAATAGCATCTTAAAATTACCGACATTATTTAGCAAAGCAATAAACAAAAAAAGAAAATAGGTAGAAATCATAAAAAGCGCCAGAGCATGCAAAATGCCGATATTTAAATTAGGATTTTAAGATTTCCCCCAAATTAGATACCATTTGTTTATTTAAAGGCATTAATGCGCATAAAAAGCTGAACGGTTACTGATGTTGGTGGGGATCTTCTGGTTTGACAAATAAGTAAATACATACATATGTACATATGTATACACAGAATTCCTCATATTTAATTACTTAGATATATACACTAGGGAGGTCCTTATATGTAGGAAGCAAATTTTTACATCAGATTTCCTAGGCCCAACCCCTATGTCGATGCTACTATAGTCGAAAATATCACATATAAATTTTGGACCCGATTGGAGACGTTTAGGGCGTGTCGCACAGGGAGCAAAGTTAATATTTCTCTAATAGAGACTCAAAAAATTAAAATAAATTTTTTCTCACCCAATACTCAAAATCGATACTACTTTAGTCGAAGATATCATATATAAATTTTGGCTCCGATTTTAGCCGGTTAAGGCGCGTCGCACAGGCTATTCTATGAAAACGTCTTAGCCGACTCCAATCGGGACCAAAATTTATATGTGATATCTGTGACCGTGGTATTACCGATTGAGGGGTGAGTTTGAACATTTTTTTTTAAATTTTATTTTAAGGACCACCCTAATGTACACAGTTACGTATATACATACGTATGCATGTTAATGCCTGATTTTTCTTAGCTTCACTTCATACCACTCCATTTTATGAGTTGTTGTGGTCGCCTACCAGTCTTGCTAACTGACTGATTCTTCTTCTCAACAGACGCACACATACATACACAATGTAATTAAAATAATTTTATGGCAATTTTAAAGACTTTTCGTTTGTTTGTGCCTGCGGTTGCCTGTGTTTATGGATATTTTGGTTTGGTTTAGTTGCTTTCTTATTTCTTTTTTTTATTGCATACCAGTTTTTTTTTTGATAGGAGATATGTACGGGTTTATAGCATTTGCCAGCTTCTCTCGTTAACGTTAGCTCATTGAATATGGATTGTGTAGCAGCAAGAAATAGCTAGTAATTGGCACATGTTGCAGGCATTTGCGCCCACAAAGACACCTAACTACTGTACGAATTCATACACACACTTTGTGCATATGAGCATGTTTGCGTTAAAGCTTTATTTGTTATTTTGTCGCTATACATATGTATGTATGTATGTATGTTGTTATGGTTAATGTGGTTTTTCACATGTCTTTGGTTAATTTTTCCAATGATTTATTGCGATTTGACAAATTCAGCAATTAGTCACGTTTGTTTGGGTGTATATGTACATATGTGCGCTTTGATGTCTTCATGTGGTTGCGTTTTTAAGAGATGTTTGATTTGGCATTGAACAAGCTTAGATATAAATAAAGCTCATGGAAAAAATATACACACTTTTCTTTTTTATTAGATATTTTTTATGTGTTTTGTGCTAGGGAGAATTTTGAGATTTTTTATGGGGACTGACTGTGTTGTCTCTATGCTCTATTTTTGTGATGAGTAATGTGGCTTTGGCGTTTATGTGAATTAGTTTGACGGTACATATTTAAAGTTGGAGCGAATTGTTTCTTCCTTTGATTTTCCTGAGCAACATTTCTACTTGTATGTGTCCATTGTTATCGATAGCACCATAAAAAAAAAATATTTGCACCAATAAGAGCTAAATTCTACAAATTGGTTTATGCAAAAAAAAAATCTACCTAAATAATTGTTTTCTTTTTTTTGGTTGTGCCTTTTTTGAAGTGGGTGTGCAATATGTACCTACTTATGTATTTATCCATGCAGATATTTGCCCTTTTCTGGTCATCCGGCCACTTGGTTAAGTGGTTATATTTTCAAAAAACAAAACACACTGTTATCTAGAAAAGTGTGAATATCGTTAAAGTTACTGTAAACATGTTTATCGACTGGTTACCGAAGTTATTATTGTTGTCGATGAAGTTTTTGAAATATTCATCGATGGTGTAATCGTTATTCTACCAAATATTATTGCTTTATAACCTTTTGTATTTTTTCTATATCGTTATCGTTATAATAGGCGTAAACGTATACTTATCAATTTTGTCGACGATATTTTTATTGTTATCTTTGTAGTTATCGAAAGTATTATCAATATAAAATACCTTAATAAAATACCTTAATAATATTTCCTCCAACCAACTCCATTTTTCAGTGGACTTCCTTCTTTTACTTTAATATGCAATGTAATCTATATCTGCTTTTCGTTCTATTACATTTTATCGTAATTAAACTCGCGCCATATTCCATTATCACTTTCGTGTAGAAACCTGAAAACTTCTATCGCGCACATATGCAGCAAAGGCGCCGCTAAGTATGCTTTATTGTACGAGTACTTACATACATATAATCAAGTGCATATACCCTGCAGAAAAAAATTATCAATTGATAAAAAATAACCAACTTTTAGTTAGCTTTTTTTGTGAGGTTTCGATAAAATATATAACTTTTAGTTAACTACAAAAAGCTAATTTGAAACTAGTTGAAAAATAATGCAGGGGTCATGCAGACGTAACCGGAAGTTTTTTTTAAGAAGTTTCAATTTAAAGATCCTCATACAAATTTTATTTTGAATACACTTCTTTCTGACATCTAATGCAGTGAGCTTTCCCCAAAGGAAATTATACAGATAAGAGTAATCTTTACTTCCTTTCTAATCAATTTCAAGTTAACTTATAGTTATATACATTTCCTGCAGGGTATTTATATATGTATGCGTGCGGTGCTCCCATTCGCTTACATATACATACATACATATGTATGTAAACGAGTGTGTGCTTTTTTCATTTTGCTTGCACCACTTGGTAAGAAGAGTTATTTCAACAGCGGAATTTTTCATTTAATTCGAAAAATGACTTCCTAGCCGCGCAAGAATGCAATTTACTTTATTCGTTGTTACTTTTTTTTGATTGCTCTGGTTGCTGCAATAAGCTATAGAGGAAAAGTGGAAATACAAATAAGCTGGTTGTATGCTACTAAATACGATAAAAATTTAATGGATTCCAGCAAAAGGTGGAAAGGCTAAATTGGCATTTTTTTAATATTTACTTTTCCAAAAGAAAGAAAAAAAGTCGTATTTAATTGAAAAAAAAAAATAGTTGCATATATCGTGGAGCCAACACCAGTTTGCGCTTTTCTCAAAAAAAAAAGAAATAAAATTACTCGTTTATTCCATTTTTTCTTCGCTTCAAAAATATATTTTTCTATTAAAAATGGCTTTCTAGCCAGCTGTAATGAACAAAGGCAACAAACGATGAGCTATATGAATGAGAATGTTTATGTACATAGCTGTGTACAAGTATATACGCGATGTTGTTATATTATTTATTATTATACTTATGTAGTACGTTATGTACTATGCTTCTATGTACCCAGTCTCAGCGATCATTTCTAATGGCACTATTTTAAAATACAACAGGAGCGTATATATGTATCTCTGTGTATGAATGTGTACATGTCCCGGCATAAAAAGCCATTAGAGTGCAAGTTGAAAATTCCAATTTACTGTTGGCTAAGGTCCTTCTTTCACTTCTCCGTCTATTTTATTTTTCTCCGCTAGTGGAGCAGCAATTAATTTTTTACAAAGCTACACAAAGTACGAGCAATAGCTGAGAAGGATTGGTGTGTCATGTTGTACATATGTATGTATGTATGTATGTATGAATGCATTTAAAGGAGGATGTAGAAAAAATGTCAAATGAAAAAATTTTGTTGTAAAGAGTATTTGCTGAAAAAAATGTAATAAAGTTACTTTTGCGGCAAAAATGTAAAAGTTAAAAAAAAAACAATGGCTTTATGCATTCACAAGCTATAGTAAGAAAAGAGCTAGAGTGGTTAAGTAAAATTAGATTAAAGGGATGTTTTTATAGAATATTTTAAATGCTATGAAACTTTTGTACTCATATAAAAGTTTTTCTCTGACCCCCGTTATTAAATCCAAACCACTACACGCAATCTAGGACAGTCATTCATAACTACAACAGAATGCCAACAGGGTGAAAGAACCGCCCCTCTAGTATGGTTCATCGATTTTTAATGATTTGCTTTCTGTGAAAAGGCGTTCTATGTATCTTCAGAGTTACGCAAATGACACTATCATCCTAATCATAGGCAGGATTGAGAGAAATGTCTCTTACCTCCCATACTTTGAACAAAGTAAGTCGACAAATGGTGCAGAAACAATTGGTTTGACTTAAATTCTAAAAATACTTACATAGTCCTATTCTCAAGAAATAGGAAAAGGACCAATAACTGAACCCATTTCTGCAAAAAGAAAATATCCAAAGTCTGATGCGATTCTCACCTAGATAAAGCTATTAAATACAATACGTCCGTTTTGACCTGCAGGAAACTAATTGGAAAACTGAACTCAGAATCAAAATTAGATTTAGTAATTTTAACAAATCATCTGTTGAGAGAAGTATACCTAACTAAACTCTTTCCTCAGTCCATTACCAAACTTATTCTAACACATATATGTATGCCGCGCTCGTGTGGTGGAAGAAGACAGAAGTGAAGTCAGTGCAGGCCAAGATGCTTCAGTAATTAGTGTGTCCAGCATAGGCAACACTGTGGCAATGGGAAAACACCAACCTTTAGATCTGCCTCTCCTGCACATTGCAGTCAAGAGAAAGATTCTACTGTCAAATGCCAATATTCATCTACTTTTCTTCTTCTTATTTGGCGCTGTAAACACCTAAGCAATTCTGACCGAGTTCAACAAAGTCCGCCAGTCCTTTTGTCTTCTCTACTCCTGAATTGCCTACTCAGTCCAAAGTAGCACTTGTTGGCAAGAGTGATTCTGCGTTGGATTTCAATGCTGGCATTATTATCGGTGTTAATGCTGGTTCCCAAGTAAACGAAATTCTCTCCTTTCTCGAACTTTTAACGGTCAACAGGGACGTGGGTGGCAAGACGCGAATGCGCTGACTTGATGACAGGAGATAATACTTCTTGTCCTCGTTGACCACCCCACCCAGTCGCATTGATTCCTTAACCAACTTGGAAAAGGCAGAACTGCGAGGTTCTTGTTACCCATGATGTCGATGTCATCATTCTGCACAAGAGTTGATGCATGCACCTTATCAGCTCCTCGCCGCCGTACTCGAACTCAGATGGCAGGCTGTCTCCCGCAGGTTTGTTGTTTTCAATAGCACTGTTGCTATTCGTACCTCGTCATTGTCAGGCGGTGGAACATCGACTCCTTCATCTTCGACGGGTGCCTCTCGTTCATCTTCTCCACAACCTTCCGTGCCGCTACCATTCTGAACATCGGCCACTTGATCGTCATTGTTTTTTTTTAAGGAGTTTACAAAAGCAAACAGAAAAATCGACTTCGATTCCCATATACAAATTTAAGATTCTTCAAGATCCAATGATCGGATCTAAACCAAATAAATGTGTAAAAAAAATTGCGACGAATTGATAATAGTACCAACTGGAGTAATGAATGACCGTCATCCCGAAAAGAAAGCCAAATCTCGTATACTGACGGCGCGAAGGCTGATCATGCTGCGGGAGTAGGGGGTTTGATAAAAATCCCACAAGGCTTCTTTTCACTATCATGGATCGACAAAACGTGCTGTATTCATTCGGATACCAAGACACAGTGGTGTTATGAGCAACGACGTGGTAGATATTCTCGCCGGATCCTTTTTTTTCTTACATTATAAACTGTTATGTTTATGTTAACAAATCGATTTTTTATTATTACTCCCTCTAAATGCCGATTCCTCATGTAGGTTTTAAATTTTGTCTGCCCTTTAAGCTAATTTTTTTCAGAACAAAATTTGTGTTTTAAACACATAAAAATTTTAAAACCTACTTGAGAAAACGACCCTAAATGAGGTAAATTTGGTCTTGTTATAAAATTCCTTTTCATGGCTTTAATGCCAAGTTCGTTTTAAAGCCGAATCTTTGCACTCCACCACAGCAATTGCGATAAGGCTCCGCCTGCAATGCTCCCTTTTTCATGCTAAGCTCCTTCAGATTCATACATATGTAGATACTATAAAAATTACATTATATGTACGTTTGCATGTATGTGTAGATACATCTTTTCAGCTTCCGTGCAAGTGGTGCAGGCAAATAAAGTACAGCCAAGAATGAAATGAAAGAAAATTCCTTGAAATCCCCGCTGTCACAATATATTTTTTGTGGCTCACTGAATTTTCTTGCTTGCATTTCATACGTTCATTCCTAGAATTCTTCCACCATTTTATTTTTTTTTATATACATACATAAGCAAGTACATACATTCCTGCTTGTTATTTTCGATTTTCTTTTCTTTTTTCCTATTATTGCTGCCACTTTTCTTTCCATCAAATTGTGCACAGCAACACACACACACATACACACACATATAGACGCGAGCATTCCGAAAGCATTCATTCAACGCTTCTTTTTGTTTGGCTGCAATCAAGCAGCGCATACAACTTTTCTGACCTCTCTTTGGCCCGCGCGCTCTAGAAAGCGAAGCGCACAAGTACACACACACATATTTACTAACATGCAAGTATGCTTCCTGTAGGAGGTAACCGGCATGCCACATGCTGCAACACACCAAATTCACTCCTTCGCTGCTTCATTCATTCTTGTCGTGTTCACCCAAAGCTCAGCGGCGACGTCAGCGCATACCTCAGTCAGTCATTCGTAAAATTTTTCTCCATCAAAAGTATACAAGTGCAATGTATGTATGTATGTAGCCTGCTTCAGCTGCAGCAGTGCCTTTATTTGTGTGCATGCTGGTTGCTCCTGCGCTATTTGCAGCCACCGCCTACTGTGGCGAGAAAACGGAAATGCATTCAAAATCTAATATGGCAGCCATGGTCATGAGCACAATCTGCAGCAGGAAGAGGAAGAAGTGGAAAAAAGAAAATCGAGCACAAAAAAAAAACAACAAGCGACTACAAAAAATATTCATTGCAAGAACAAGAATTAGTGCTTCACCGCGACCGAGCCTGGGTTTGAGCGTCCGGGTGGATTTGGTGCCCAAGCTTGCTGCTGCTCTTCATTCAACTCGCTTGCATTGTCAAGTTTGGGTCATATTGTGATATGTATGCATATACATACCTACACACGTACATATGTATGCATTGAACTGCTCCTCCCGCTGCTTGCCTTGAGGGATGGTCGGTTGTTAGGGTTGGCTGACAAGAACCAAGGAAATGTTAGGAATACTAGAATAAGCGCACACCCAAGCAAGTGCAGAAGCGAAGCAGCAAAGCAAAATAGTATAGAAACTAGGAACTTATCAAGAAAATGCAATTTTCTGAAAATTCCATTATATACGCACAACAGCTGCAAAAAAAAGGTTACAAAACAAAAAACTGCACACTCGGTATAATAAAAGTAAGAAAATAATGAAGAAAATTGCATGAAAAGTTGGTTAGATTGTTTGAGTGCTTTATGTGATAGCGCAAGCAGGCAGGGAGCGGTGTTAGTTGGAAAATTGAGAAATGAAATTAGATGTGGCTGTGTGATGTGGCGTTAAGGAAGTTATCGGAAAGCAGGCGGCGGAACTTGCACACTATTAAGCTGCTGCTGCCGTTCTACTGGTTAATATTTAAAATTTAAAGTTTTTGCAGCAGAATTGAATTCTTGGGTAAAAAGCTTGCGCAAAAAGTATTGAAAATATGTTAGAAAATTCGGTGTCGAATAAAATTCTGTCACAAAATTGTATCTATCTAATAAAGACCCTCCCCCTCCCCCCACCTTGGTGTCGAAAGTTACTACATTTCTGTTAAAGGGTTTATTGTGCTTTTCGGCTGTTAAATCTCATCTTTAAGTTATCCTGAAAATTACTTTGCTCTAAAGATGTATTTATCGCTTTTTGATATCCTTTGCTTTAATAAATGCGATGAGATTTCTTTTAAGTCCAGAAACTGCATCCTACTTATGTACGACCGATACTATACACAAAAGTGAAAGCTTATGGTTGAGGTTACTTTCTCACTCCCCCGACAGAAAAAATTTTAATTCTAAATTTTTAAAGAAACACTTCTTGCTGCTCCATCGTTACTTTTCAGCCGATATTTGAAATTGTTCACAACAAGCTTTGCTTTTAACTTACTTTGCGATTTGTACTTTTATTGCTTTAGAACGGCGATGGGCACTGCCCTTATCGCCGACAAAGCTTTTTTAAGCTTTCTATATATTTTGTATAGGCGCGTGCAGAGTAAAAGTACTCTCAAATAAATCTCCTATTACTTTGAAATCCTAAGCTTAGCAAATTTTTGGGAATTTCTTAGAGAAATCTTATATTATATTGTTATTTATGAAAGTATAAAAATAATATATTTCAACTTCAAATATAAAACTCCAGCCGAACTAAACAGAAATAAGTTCTGCGCATAAATACTTTGAATGGCTTATTTTAATTTTTTTTCTATTATTTTACCCTACACATTTCGCAGTAATTCGAAAGAAATCTTGAAATTCGAACTTTTTTAGTAGAAAAAAGCTGCTTCAAAATAAGTTATACTTAATTTTAGAACAGTTATGTCCAAAGAGAGCTCTCACTCTGTGCGCGTCCATATAAAATATGTAGAGAGCTTTAGAAGTTTACCCCTAGGATATGTTTTAGACGTGGCTGTTTTAGAGATGCAATAAAACTAAAAATGGAGAAAGCTTATGATATGGTAATCGTGGCTGCCCTGTCCCAGCGATCGTAGGAGCACCCTTAAGCACCAAACTGCCGTTGTGATACTGTAATAGAGGTAATAGAGGCTCCTTATATTCTCCTTTTCAGCCTGACTTTCAAGAAAACTTGTGATGGAAAGAAGGTCGACGAGCTCCTCGATTTCTCTTACAATGCGGCAACTACAACAGAAGTCAATTTACTGTAGACCACTTTTTGTTTGTAATACGTCTCTATCAAGTAGTGGCCTGCAATACTTAAGCCCGATTAGATGCTGGAGTAGTGGTTGAATCAGTCGGAGAAGTGAACTAGCTCTACTGTTATTTAATAAGAGTATGTCTATGCTCTATGACTATCCCTGATGTGTATTTGTTACACTAAAATACTTTATTGGCTGCATGACTATTAGAGATGATACATAACCGTTCATCTAATTTAAGAAAATATATATTTTGTCTAAAAAAAAAATGTATTGAGCTTGAGGCCGTTTTTATGAATTGTTATAAGACCATAAAATAGCAAAAAAATATTTTTCGACAATTTTATCGAATTTTTCAATTATGTTATCGATATTTTTCGATATCGCCCTAAGAATTTTAGTCGGTATCATGTTTATGTTGCTGTTATTGACAACTTAATCGATATTTTTTTATTTTGCTTTTATTATCACTACCTTTATTGCTATCCTTATTTATTAAAGCTTTTTTGTTATGGCAATATAGAGCGATAAACAACAAAATTGATATTTACAGGTCAATTTTTTTAGTGATTTAGGCAAAATGGAGTAACTAAAAATATAAGTGTGCCTTTGAATATAAAATTCCTTTTTAAGTGTTTTTCCATGGAGGAAGTAAGCTCGGAGGTTTTTTATTGCTTGCATATTTAACCGCTCAGCTGTGGTGAACGGCGATACATTTATCTATTTAAAACTTTATCGATATTTTGCTTCTCGATTGGAAGTTGCCTATATACATACATACATACATACATAAGTATCTGAAAACACAGAATTGGTATTCTGACATGAAGTAGTTGTACTGCAAGGTCTCAGAGCCCTATAACCATGGACCAATTGCTGGCTGCAGTTAACGCAAAGCATATATATTTATAAAAAGGACTTTAGGTTTACGAACACATTCCTGAAAAATGCATAAGAGTACACATTTTTCACAGAATAGTATATGCCGAGCGCTTAGATGAAACAGCGAGTATATGTATGGGTGTTTGGGATTAAAATAAATGAAAAATTCCACACAAAACCTAGAAACCATGTTTGAAACAAAAATCAGACAAATAAAATACAAGGATGCAGGCACAAAATGGAAACAAGCACAAACGAGTGTTGAGGCAGTGAGGCATGGTGTCTAGATATGCGGTAAAGTGCTTTCATAATGGTGTGTTGATGGAGCTATTCAGACGGAACAACGAGGTTGGCTAGCAATAAAGCTAGAGGCCAAGGAGACACCAGCAGTAGATGTGAGTGTAAATGTGAAAGCTATGCCAAAAAGGGCTAAAGGGTGCTGAGGATAGAGACAGGGGTGAACATGGGGTACGTACTAGAATAGGAAATGATGATGATGGTGATGTTTGTGATGACGATGTTGATGGTATTGCTGATGTTTGCCAACAAAAACGAGCAATCCAAACAAAAATAAATGGCGCACTGCCGGAGAAGAATTGGTTTGCCTGAGTGGTGGCGATAGCGCAGCTTGCAAAATTGTTGGAAAATACTATATTCGCAGACTTTGCCACAGAGGACTAACAGCCAAAAAAAAAGTGTTTAGGTGGCGCATGTGTTCAGTTGCATTTTCATGTTATGTATACTAGTACAAGTAAGTAGATGCAAAAGAGACTAAAGGTGTGAGAGCTAAAGTAAAAGCGTGCGAATAAGTTAGCGAGTGAGTGACTAAGGTATTGTTGGGTTCAGAGAACCTGTAGTGGCAACTGAAAATAGATGGAACTTTTCGCTAGTCATATGGATCGCTTAAATGTTGCTTCTTACTAACATTTTCACACACACACACACACACTCCCATACACAGAAGTGCACACCAATGTTATTGCAATAAAGGCTTGCTTGCTAAGAGGACGACGAGCATATCATAACGTTGAGGAAGTATTGCGGTGTGCTGCTGATGATGAAGCTGCCGGGCATTGCAAGGATGCTGCCAACAACATTGATGCTTTCATTGGCAACGATGAATTTGCGGACGAGTAGACGAAACGCAACGAGACGAGATGAGACGCGATTGTGATGCGTTGCGGTGCGACGAGTTGAGTTGAGCTCGGTTAAAAGGGAGTCGTGATGAGATGAGATGAGACGAGACGCGGCGAGATGATGGCGGGCAACCACAGGCAAGCGCTACGACGACAGCTGTTGGCTTTCGCTCCCTAAAAAGCTGCAACACAGCAAAAGTTTGTCTTTTCCCAATGTTGGGAGTTTGTTGCGGTGAGCGACGTGCGATATGCGGCGTACGGCGCTAACAGGATATTGGTATATGTATAGGTATGTATTTGTAGTATGTACGGAGGAATGCCTGCATGCCTCAACTTAGCTGCAGCAAGGATACGATATATATGCCTGACGATGAAATTTAATGGGGTGCTTTGATGCGATTGGTTTTCATATAACGCAGGCGCTTAAAATCATCGAATCATTCAAAAGAAAAGTGTGCAGCGAAGTCAGAAAAAGCGGATACACACGCACACACACATAGCCATGAAAACAGCGGACAAAGCCAAACAACAAATACATACATATGTATGTTTCAAGGAAGTGTGTATGAAAGAAACTTGGTAAAATAACGGGCGTACAAGTAGGTGAAGCAAAAAAGAAATGAGTGAATAACGAAGGAATAGCGTAGAAGACAAGGCGGTGGTAGTGGCTTGGTAGGCGACTTCAAGCGCCTGAGTTGTGCGAGTACAAGTGTGGAATGAAAACAGTTATACATAGAAAAATAGCAAAACAAACCTTAAGTAGGAGAAAAAAATCGCAAACGACAGCCAACTGGCATTAGCCAAGAGCAAAGGAAACTTAGTAGGAAGAAATAGTATTTTTTTTGCACATTTTAAGCTTTTCCTGTGTTTCGGCGATTTTTCGTTTTTCCATTTTTCGTATTTTGTGACTTGGAGACGTTAGCATGTGGGTTTCGGCGTGTGTGCGCGCGCTGGCTTAGTGTAGGAAACACAAATACAATCAAGAACGCTTGAAAGTACCCAGTAGGCCGCCAAGTAGTCCAATTATTAACATATTCCATCGCACTTCTCATCTGTGGGGCATAACACCTTCGCATGAATGACTTTTTATAGTACAAATGGCAATAGCATGAAATCGTTCGTAATCAATCGTGCGCCCTTGCTCACACACATGCTTTTTTGAACTGATCGTTATGAAAGGAATGTAAGGTAGTCAGTATGTATGCACCGGCTCAGTTTGTGTCTGCTTCATTCTGGAAAAAAGCAGCAGACCTTACCTTATAGCTGACATTTTCATGTGCTCATGACAACCCCATAGCTAGCTAAAAAAATTAAGTCTATGCTAGCATCAATAACATTCCAAGCACCCAACAAAATTGCCTAGTGGGTAGTTAGCTATGTGTGGGTGGTTGAATTTCTGCAGCAGAAAACTAAGTGGAAACAGCAGCCAATGCGTAGAGCGACAGCTGCCACAAGGCAGATACAAACACATGCGCTTACATACTAGAAAGGAAATGTGTACCAGAAAATTGTATGCGAAAATGTGATGTGATGTGTGTGTGTGTGTGTGTGCGTGAGTTGACGTTGTGGACACAAAAGCTTTTCTTCTTTTCGCCTCAATGCCAATGCTGCCTTGAGTTTAGTTGTTTTCTCAATGATTTTATTTTTAATCATGTGTAGTTGTTGTACCTATGGATATGTATGCATATACATACATACATATATGTATATGTTTGTTCAAACTACATACATATAATGTGTACATAGATATATTTATACACGAGTAAGGTATTTTCTGTTTTCTGCTTTTTGCCATACTAGGACGAAATGCAGAAAGTGGCTTGAAAATAAAGCTTGAGTATAAGTGTAGAGTAGCAAGAGGTAGCAAAGAGTACAGAAGTAAAAATTTTTCATATGAAAATTTGATTACAAAATTAAATTATATCAAATTGAAGGCGGCATATGAATAAAGTGATAAAGACAGTTTGCGGGGAAATATTATAAACAATTTAATATTCTTTGGTATGTGCAACATGTTGACAAGGAATGTTGCTGAGTTATTAACCCATTGAATAGTAACAACTTGTCTAGCGCATACGTTTTCTAAGCTTTTATTTAATTTGTTATTGACTTTATTAGAGTATGCTTTTTGCTTTGAATCAGAGACCATACCGAATGTATAAACTGTAATAAAAGCATTAATATTTTAGGTAATTTTTATTTATATTATTTAAACTATATTTAAATAACTAGTACCGACATTTTTTTTTTACTTTTCAATTTCTGTGGTCTAAATCAATAATCGCTTAAGTCGACTTAAGGCAAATTTTAGTTATGTATACCATCGTATGTTACTGAATAGTTGGTATATTTATGTGAATTCCCTAACTTCAGGAAGTAGTTTAGCAAAAAGTGAAACAAAATAGTCAAAAAAATATTCCCAAATGGTCAGTTACATAGGTGTTTACCCCCACATGCATATTGGCAATTAGAAAACTAAACCATTTATTCTCATAAAAGCTTAAGTTGGCATAATTTCTTGCTCTTTGCATTAAAGGCATTTTCTATGACTCTGATTTGCTACTTAAGCGACAATTGCTGTTGAAAATATCTACTTAGATTTTAAGGCGAAGATAGGTATAAGGCAAAGTTGGTTCCATATTTTCGTGAGCAGAAAATAATCATAATACGTATTCGTCGTATAGTTAAGGCATAAAAGTCAAAATGAAGATTACGTTGGACCTTAAAGTTCCCTAAAAATTCCGGAAAGTTTATAAAAAATCATCAAAAAATAATTACAAACAAATTTTAACAGTTCTAGAAAATCCCTTTATCGCGAAATCCCACGAAAATAATTCAAACAAGTGCCAAAAAAGCGTGTAAGTTTACGAAAAATTCCTGAAAGTAAAACACGAAAATTTCGAAAGTGGTCCCGAAAAGTCTCTTGAGTTTCCGAAAAATACCGAAAGCAAAGACATTTTAAATACCGAAATGCCCAGAAAAATGTCTAAATAAATCTAGAAGAAATCCCATAAGTTTCCAAAAAACCCCAAAGCGGAAAACAAATGATTCCGAAAAAAAATCTAAAACATGTATGGCTATCCTTTAACATATGTCATGCTTCTATATTTTTCAAACACCTTACATTTACGAATACCGTAATATAATAACTTAGCCTAATGCATTAATTGCATACATGTATGATTATTTTGCAGCATTCATGTACATATGTGGCAACTCTATACATAAATTTTTTTACATTCATTTTTCTAAGAGCTTTCACATACTTAAGTATATCACGAATATTTTTGTTTTACATCTTTCTAACAGCTTTTGATATTTTCCTATATACACGCACACAGGCGGCAACTCTTCTAAGAATAAATTTGAAAGACGATGTCCCCTCAGATACCAATACATATTGTGCAGTTTTACTTATCCTTCATTGGCACTACAAATCATGCTTTTCCTGAAAATATTCCTTAAAATTTGGAGAAAAGTAAACTTTTAAATTTTCTCAAAGGAAGCTCATAAAAAAAGGTTGTGTTTAAGTAAGAGGAATATTTCTTATGTTTAATTTTCTAATAAGGCCTGCTCATTATTTACGCCCAAAACTGTTGAGTAAAATTTTCTAAATTTTTGTTGCTTTGCAATTTTTAGATTCCTTGCCAAGGCCAAAAATATGGCGAAATATATGAAACGTGAAAAAGTGTTACATAAATATCTGAACGAAGACGGGCTTGATTTTAGTACTAGGCATATTTTTCATTGTTACCACTTTCTATTTTAGCAAATTTCCACCTATAAACGCATACTTAAATTATTACTGAGTTTTACATATTTCTTTCATATCAACTCACTTCAAATCCAATATTGGACGTAAAATTTATAATTAGTTATTTTAATTTCCCTAAATCTGATTCAAGTAGAATATCCAGAATTAAAATAATCACGCTAAAAGAAGCAACAGGTTTAAAATTTCTTGAACAAAACCATATACGACTGCTGACCATGACTAGGAATTCATTGTTATTCAGCAAATTTTATAGACCTACTTTCGGAACAACGGAAAGGGTCACTAACTTTACTACCTTACACAAGAATATTTTCGCTTGTTAATATGAAACAGGTATGTAAGTAGGTATGTATTTGTGCTAAACGAAACCATGAAGCAAAAAAAAAAACAATTTCTTAAAGCAACAACAAATATTTGTGCTCTCAGCTATACAATACAAGTATACATGTGTACACAACATATTCACTTAATGCAGCAACAGGGCGTATGAGCAACCAAAATGAAAAAGCATATTTGCAGGCCACAAAACATTAATAACATATACTACACAGTAGGTACCACAAAATGTAGCAGTGAATATGCAACAATGGTATTTTACAAATACATTTACACTTTTAATACAAAATGGTGGCATTGCTTACGATCGTCCTGCCAAAAATAATAACAGCCAAAGTATACATACAGGCGCAATGCAGGCGTGTAAAACGCAAGCAAGTTTTTCTTGGCGAAAAAACAAAACACAATACATAAGTAAGTATGTATGTATGCATGTATATGGGTGCTATAGAAAATGCATACTCATGCATAGTTGCCATTTTTGGTGTTTGTACACTGACGCTTTTTGGCTATGCGCCTAAAATGCCGCTTGCTATGCGGTGTGCAGTAGCCACATTTAAACTTATCGATTTTTTGCTTTTAAAGTACACACTCGTATTAATGTTTGCCGGAAAAACAAATCGATATTTTTGAAAAATGTACGCAACACAAAAGTTATATCTACACCACACATAATTTTTACGCTATCTCTTGAAAAATTATATGTACGAAGAAACGCATAAATACTTTAGTGCATTTTTTTTTTAATCTACGAAAATCAAATTTTCAAGTTATCTTTTGAAAGCAAAGCCCATATCGCTTTCGGCATTCGTTCCCTTTACTTTAAATTATTATTTCAAAAGCTACTAGGCCATGGGCAATTTTCTCGTCTACCATTCTTTCCTTAAATATTACTTTATTGTTTTTGTATGTGCATGTGTCTGCAAGTGTTCTGGTAGTTTTTCATTTGCCATAGCAGACACAAAGCAAAAATCTGCCAAATGGCAAGAGAAACGAAACATGTGCCTTGAAATGCAGTGTTGTTTAAAAAGCAAGCCTACCAGCAGGCGCTCTTTACATACATTTTTAATTATGACTTCAAAAATCAGGACAATTTGTCTGGTGACTATACAGAAATGATTATTTTCGCTTTTTTGTGCATGGAACTGTCTGCATGGGAGATGACAGAGTTGCTTGGCTGACTGGCTTGCTGTTAGTGGCAGCTATATGAATGCAGACTGTTAGGCGCATGCTTTGTGGGTATGTGTGTGTGTGTATGTTCATATGGTCAGCGCCTGAGGCTGTGCTACAGACAAATTTATTGATTATTTCTTCAACAGAAGTTTAAAACGTTCCTTCTTTTAACAATTCAAGCATAAAATTACGCAAAAGTGGGATTTATTTAAATAAAATTAAAGCTAAAAATAAGAGATAAGGCATATAGTAAACTAAACTGTGTTATTGCATTTTTGTTTATTACTTTTAAAATTGGTTTGCTTTCTGGAACGCCAAAGAGCGCGCTACAATCACTCTGTTTAGAAAGCGCCCACTTTGTGCTACAATTCTAAAAAGAAAAGAACAACACTTTAAAAATTTATAAATTTTAAGGCATAGCGCTAGCTTAGAGTGAAAATTTGCTACATCCACTTTTTTTTAAAACTCATTGTTTGATATAGGAAGCAAGATAAATTAAAAATGCATCGTTTCGAAAAGGATTAGGGTAGCTGTTTTTTTCCTTTATATTTAAAGAAAGGCAAATTTTCTTAGGCCAAAAGAGGCGACAAAAATCCGATAAGGCAAAAATAATACGAAATCTTTAATAACTATCGAATCCCTCTGATTCTTATAGAGGTTTGCTTTGCTTTAAACGCGCAAAATGTTTTATTCAAAGATTAGCGAAATACTTGATGGGGATGGCTATAAGAAGCTATTTTCCTCTCCTTGAAATCTAAAAAAATGGACTTAGCAACTTTGCACTTAGCAACTAGCGACATGTCAAGTTTTTAATGCTTTTATAAACATAAAGGCCTGAAATCAAGGAACTAGTTTCTAGAACACATATCTGCTACTTTTGGAAAATAGTTCGCTTAGCACATACACAAATTAGTAGGGAATAATGAAATTTCTTTAGTCACGGATACCATTTACGGCGGCTAAAAGATTTTTACTATTTCTTCGGTGAAAGTTTATTCATATCTGGTAGAAAATTTGTAAAAAGAGAGCTAAAGACCCAAGCTATAGCAACTTATCAACAAGAGCTTGGTAGTGGATCTCCCAATATCCTCTTACGTACATGGCCGTCTTCATTCGGAAGAGAAGCAGCTTGCTAGATGGAAAACTAAATTTTCGTCTGTATTAAACTACGTTTCAACTGACGGGGTTCAGCTATTGCAAAAGGATGGGGTCGTTTGACTATCGACACAAGTATTAAACCAGATGCCACACCACAGTTTCCAAACTGACTGCTGCTATCCAGCAACACGCTCTGATGAAATACAGGCGGACAGACCCTGCGTGGAGAAGAATAGTCGTTTGAGAGGCAAAGCAATTTGGGTTAAGCTAGAGCTCCAAGCGTAGCAGACGCCCTATGTCCCGCATGGGATTAAAAGAAATAAAGAGCAGGTATTCAACCTAGAAATGGCGTTTCACAGGCCTCGAGAAAACCCTTCACAAGAGTTCAATTTCAAATTCAAAGTTGTATAACTGTAACATTAGTACTACTTTCAGCGCCTAAAATCATGTTAGCACTTATTAGGAAACGCATTTTTTATGTAACTAATAAGTAACTACATTTCAAAAAGCTTTAAAGCATTCAAAGGAAATTCCTTAAATGTGCAACATCATTCTCGGCGCCTAAAATCATGCTTTACTTTATCACTCTTCCGTCCGTTATTTTTGTGACGTAATTTAACCTCTTTCCGCTGCTTTCAATATTGATTTTTCATGTGCTTTTTGCACCCCTTTACTGCTTTTTTACAACCCTGCATACATGCGTATATACAGATATATGTACATATCTACTTTGATATCCCAGTGGGAATTAGGAGCACGTAATAATACCTTATTAGCAACTTACTCTACATCTAGCAGTCATTACCATTTCCCTGCCGAACGTCCCTTACTTTTACAAAGGCATGGCCGCCTTATATAAGTAGGAATTTAGAATGTACATTTGCTATCAAACATACTTCTGAGTCGCTTTACAAAGTAAGTTACGTGTAATGCAGAGCAGTCGCTCGGAGTAGTTCGGTGCTTGGAAATAACTTCGGCTGCACGTTATTTTGCAACTGACAACGTAATGTGTCGCCGGAGGTGTTCATTTTGTGCTTTACTAGTAGATTACGCTGGTCATGATGACAATTTTGGTACTAAAAACTGAAAGAAAACATGGCTTACCTCGTAAGGTGCTTACCTATTTTCCCAGTGGGATACAAAGCACGAAGCGGAAGAGTAAATATGTAAATAAAAATCACTTATACGAAAAATTTAGTTTTCCATAGTTTTTTCGCCATTTGATTGTTTATTTGCCAGCTTTCCATGGGTTTTTTTGTTTTTTTTTTTATGCCTTTATTACGCCTAAAAGTGCACTAGCGCGTTACCATGGACGCGAGCGCGTAAAATGTCAATATAGGCCTGCCCTTTTATTTTTTGCCAGCGCCCAGGAATGTGGGTGATTGTTTATTTGTGTGCACATAGTATGAATTGGCGTGTTATACTCGTACGTGTGTGATCGCTTTATGGCACTTTCGTTCCAAACACATGTATAGACACTTATGAACGAACAAGCCTATAACGTCACGCTCACTCACTATAAAACAATAAAACAACACTAAAAATAGCAGCAGCAGCAGCAGCAGTGCCAAAAACAAAAACTAATGTGGAATACGGCCGTTTTTACACAAGCACTCTTACAACCAAGTGGTAACAGTTTTTGATGGCTTCTATGGCTTTTATGGCGGCTTGCAACGACTGTCTCTTTGTCTGTCTGTCTGGCCCCCTGCACCTCATCAGCACTCTTCACGGGTGCGACTGCACTCCCCGCTTGGTAGTTGTTTGAAGTTGCCTTTCAGCTTTAAATGCGCCAAATTTGTATGCCCAAACAAAGAGAATCATAATAACAAAAGAAATAAAAAAGTAGTAAAAGACACATGGAAACGCTACTAAAAGCCATTGCCAGGGCAAGCAAGCAGCAACCAGCTAGCTAGCAGACAGTAAGAACAGAATACCGGCAATGTGGCGGATGGCGGAAGGAGATAGGCAGGCCGGCAGGGCGGCAGGGGAGCTACCCGAACGACAGCAATGGCAGCAGCCAACCAACCAGCTGAGCTGGCTCGGCGGCACAGTGAGCGCGCAATTCGAGTGCACAATGGAAAACCAGTGTCAAGGTTAACGACCAATGAATTTATTTTGCTTGAATAAATTTTACGATAATGAGGAAATTGTCGTTGTCGTTTTGGGGGTTTTTAATGTTAATGTTATTACACACTACGTACTCCTTGTTCCTTGTTTGCTACACTTCGATTGTGGCTGTAGTTGAACTGGTACAACTTACGTTGTGTCTGTGCAATGCAGGTTACAGCGAAATAAATGGCTGGCAGCACGAAACCTGTGCGAATACATACATATGTATGTGGCTGGCGCAAAGATACCTACAGGCAGCGCCTGTATGTATGCTACACATTTTATAAACGACATGTGCAGTCAGTGAAAGCGCGCGTTATATGCAGCAATACGCTCAGCACACAGGATGGGAGACGGCGCAACACACACATACACACAGCAAGGCAAAGTAAAGCCAACATATTCATTTGGCTCACTTCGCCTTTCGTTTTTAATTTTATTTATATTGTTATGATAATAACTATCGAGCGAGTGAGTGTGTTTGTATGTAGGTGTAGTAAGCTACAGAGCAAACAGTTGCATATACATACATATGTACATTTACAAATGCACTTACGACGCTTACATGCTTGACTGGGCGCTATAGCCTGCGCCAGCGCATGCGGCTGTCTCACAGACGTACTTATGTACATATACTTATACATATCAACCCATTCAATGCTAAATATCGCCGCTCATTTCACCCGCTTCTTGTATTTGTAGTTGTTGTTCGTTGTTTTTGTTTAAATTTACGGTACGTGTAGTGCGAGCGTGCGCGTGTATGTGTTTGCTTCGGTGAAAGTTCTTTGACTCTTTAATCGATATTTTTGTGGCGTTTGGCACGCTGAGGTGTGCAGTGAAAATGCAATAAATTATGAGGCACAATTTTAAATTGCAAAATAAAAGCGAAAAAGCAAAGAAACACAATGAAAGTGTGAATTCAACCGTCATGGCATAGTTTTAGGCGCTGTGCCATTGTTTGCTGAGGTTTTAGTTTGGTGATTTTAAAATAAACGATCTGTGCGCTTTTACGACTTTAAAGCGAAAGTATTTAGAAATAGAATTGGTAGTTTGATGCAGCTAGACACATGAGAGGCCTTTAGAAAGTTTAATGTATAATCCTGAGTGAAAATTTATCCATAAAAAGCTTTGGTTAGCCATCTGTAAGCCCTTATGGAAATTTAGTGCAAAAAAAAAAACTTTTAAACTTTAGTTTTTTAAATTTTTAATTGTCTTTAAAATTTGTTTTTTCTTTCTATGAAATAGAATACTCGTATGTAATTCACATCGTAAAACAAAATGTTTTCTTTAAACATCCAAAGCTCATTATCTGCAACAATTTAGTTTAAGAGCGCAAACCGCATTTCGCAAACTCTGAGACTTGCCTTATTAATTTCTCAAAGCACAGTATTACGAGTGTAAGCACAAAACAGACCGTATGCGTGCCACCACCAATCGCACAAACCACACATTAAAACCAAAATAGACGAAACAGCTCGCACCAATTCGCAAACAAAATCAAAAACAGAAATCTGTATACTCCAGTGAGCGCCTGTATTGCTGTTGACGGTGATGGTCAAACGGGTAAAGCGAGAGCGCAGGCGAGTGCTGAAAAGAAAGTCTACTAACCATGGCCAGCCTAAATGTAACAATCACTCTGTCAATCAGGCCGCAAAAGAGGGTGGGGTTGGGTGGTCGACGCTGCTGGGTTGGCTGTTTTGGATTGTGAAGTCGCCGGTAATGCTGTCTGTAAGCGAGTGCCGCCGCGTCACACACTCCATTTCACGTAACATTAAATCTGTGATTTATTAGGGTCACGTGACCGTCAAACGGCGAACGCAAGCAAGCAGACGAGAGTGGACGCTATGCGATGATGACTGCGAACAGTGCCTATGTATAACTACCATGCATGCATATACCTATACATATACATATGTACATATATGTATATACGAGTACATATGAGTGTATGTCAACGTCGACGTCATATCAGAGACGGACATCAACAACAACAGCACAGTTAATATCATCACAGTGAGCTTTAGTAGCGGTAACCTCACTAAAAATAACACAAACTGCAACAGCACAAGTAAAATCAGGTGTTTATTTTTTGTAGTAATTTAATAAAATCGAATAACAAAAATAGAAGTGTTGCAACACAGCCGAGTAAATGTAATGAAATTGTCAAATGGTGACATAGTCAAAGCCAAAAATGTACTTCGCTCCAGCGAAGACTGAGGCTAATTTGGTAACCCCGAAATGTTTGCAACTTAGTACATGCAATGCAATGCAAAATTGCCAGCAGTACCCGTACAAGCGCTTTGTGGAAGTTGGTAAACATCATTTCGCCATTTGTTAGCTTACGTTGGTTATTTACTTGCGCGCTCGAATGCCAAATTTGTCACCAATGCATGCATGTATGTGTGCTTGTACGAGAATTTTAGTGCAAAGCTCGTGGTGAACCGGTTGCGTGCTGATAAAATATCAAGTGTACTATATAAAACGTTGCTTTACCAAATTGATAAAAAAGAAATAGTATTACCATTAATAGAAAAACATTCTTATGCAAACTTGAGTGCAAAATTAATTTCCATTTAGATTAGCAGACCACGAAAAATTGATAAGATTTGTAATGGATGGATTTTTTTTCCTCAGAAGCTTGTGTAAGATAAAGATACCCAGATATTTGCAATACGCCTACATTCATGTGGTCAGAATGGTACCGAAAAATATCGCATGAGCTCCTTTGATATTTTCTGCTGTCAGATCACATCTTCTCAGGGTGGTATGTGGAGTAACAGGGAACAGTCTGTATCCGTATATCACTTACTTTGTGAATTGTTACATACACAGGAGGGAAGCGGTGTATAAATTTTGCGTGGTATTAGAAAAGGCCTGACTGAGAGCCTAATTGTGCTGGTATGACCTTCAGCAGCCACTTAGACCTAACCATATGTATCTATAACCCTTAAATGAATTTCTTCACTGTCAATGTGAGATTACCAGCAACTTTTCGGGTAAGTTCGAAAGCCACTTACTTCTCACTATCGATGAAGGCATAACATTCAATATAATTATCGAAAAATTTAGAGTCGAATGATCGATCAACCTACTTGTTTATCGTTTTCGATATATTTATCGATATCAATGACTATAAATGTATCGATATCATGTCATGAACGCAACTGTCTTCGTATTTTTATTCGCATTACATACATACATCTCGCAAGCATCACATTGG
>NW_023460814.1:0-31850 GCF_013731165.1 Rhagoletis pomonella | reverse complement strand
TCAGATTCACAGAAAGGGCGCCGGCTTTGGCGACCACCATTTAATAGATGAACGGTTGTTATGATAGTATGACCAATGCGTAGACGAATGTACCAATTTCCACTACTGCCTGGTTGGCAAGGCACCCACATCATCTTAAGTTTATTCGGAGAAGGTATGAGAAAGTTCCTTGTACCACAAATAACATTAAATATTAGAGTAGCGGAAGGAAAAGGAAGATACGTGAACGCCATTTTCTTTAACTGCAACATAGCTTGTATGAACATTTTTTGAACCATCTGTATATCGAAACTGGCAGCCAGACAGTTTAAAAATGTAAGCTATTTCCACGAAGCGGGCTTTAAACACTGAGCAAGGTGTACTATAAGTCATTAATAAATGAATCCTCTTTTAATTTTACGATTATAGAGGAATGGTTAAAGAAAATAAAAATACGTGGCCCAACCTTTCATTTATAAAGCTAAAATCAGTTGCACTAAAAATGTTTTGGTTTGGAGGGGAATACCCACAGATAACAGAAATTGTGTTAGGAGTTTGAATTTCAATAGCTAGGGAAGATATACTCGTTTGAGGTTGAGGAAGGATAATGTGAGGAAGGTTTTTCTTGCCAAGGATAGCAATAGCCTGTATGCTTGTAATATTCTGAAGAAGATTGAAGAAATGAGCAATATATGCTAAGAGAACAAAGGCTGTCACATTATAAGCAAGGTAACTTTCATTTAGTAAAATAACTGAAGGATTATGAGTTTTAATAAGCCACTCTAAATCGACATAATTATACAAACAGCCATTCATATTCCACTGAAGAAAGGTCAACATATTGGGCCTCATGCATAAAAAGTGAGCTTAAGCTCCGACTCGAGTTTCTGTACAATTTCTTTAGCTTGAGCTCACTTCATCAATGCAAAAAATTGAGTCTGAGCTTAAAGCTCACTTTTTATGCATGAGGCCCATTAAAAAAACCAAAGAAAATAAAAAATAATACAGTATTCACAGTACAGTATTGATTTGAATTACCTTATCGGTAAAAAAAAAAATATTGCATAAAAATTCTATGTAAATTTTCCCGCAAAATTGAACCCGGTTAGTTGGTTTCCCCGTGTAAGTGGTTAAAAATATTTTATTTTTTAATAACAATTGTCTCAAAATGTGTGACAAGTGTAATGACTTACGTATGAACAATAATAAATAAAAATTGTTTTTTTTTCCTTATATTTTTTCGTTTAAAATTTAAACTATATATGTAAATATCATTAAATTTAAATTGCACACATGCATTTTCTTTTTATTGATTAGGTTGTCCAATTTAGCGGAGTTTCTGTAATTGAACAAACTGTTCAATTAAACGTGTATCGGTTAATTGATTCCCCGGTTAATTGAACCATAAATTGTGCAATTTTTGAAGTGCAATCAAAAGTTGAGAACAAACAATTTTTTTCGATCCCTTTAGTCACATTTGATAAAGGGAAGAGTCAAAAGAAGAAGGAAGATTACACTGAATTCCATTTGAAGATTATTTATTATTATTACTATTTTTTTTTGATGGAAGGGATTCAGCGATTGTAATATTTCTAGAAACAGGCGGAGTAGTTTCAAAAGATGAACTTTTACCCGTAATAATTTTAGGTATAGGTGAATTAATAACTAATGAAAAAACATTTTGTGAAGTTTTAGATGAATTATCAGTAGTTACATATATATAAGCAAATGAATTTAGATTAGAAGCAACGGGGAGCTCATTTTTATAATTGGTAATAGCTTCCCGCATACTGCATTTATTAATAGTTTTAATTTTAAGAATTTTCTTAGATTGCAAAAACTTGGGACAAAGATTGGAGGACGAAGGATGATTACCAGCGCAATTAGCACACAAAACTCGGGTGCAATCAGCAGGTGATAAATAAGTAATTGGGGGAAAGATTAAACATTACACAAGCTGGAGAATTTCTACAGTGCTTAGAAGTGTGGCAAAGAATTTGGCACAATTTGCATCTCAATGGATTAGGGAAATACGGACGAATTGCAAGGGTTCTCCTTGGGCGACTTCAATTCGATCAGGAAGATTATACTATTCAAACGTTAATAAAATTGCACCAGAAGGTTTACGTAAACCATAATACGTCTGGTCCTTGACGCAATCAATAATTTCATCGTCAGATAGTTGACACAGGAACGGTGCGTAAATCGTACCCTTAACTGAAAAAAATTATTTTATATGGAGAAACTGAGCGACACCTTCAACAAAAAAAAAATCCAAAAATCAATGGTAAGTCCCCAGACTTGCACTTTATTATACTACAAGTAGTTTTTAAGCAAAAAACAAAACCGACTTCCGAACATTACTTGTAGTATAATAAAGTGCAAGTCTGAGGTACTTAGCTGGGACTTACCATTGATTTTTGGAAAACAATTTTTTGTTGAAGGTGCCGCTCATTTTCTCCATATAAAACAGTTTTTTGCAGTTAAGGGTACGATGTCCTATGTCAACTATCTGATGATGAAATTATTGGTTTAGATCCGATTATTGGATCATGAAAAGATTAATGGCACTCCTAAAATTGTATATTATATTTGAAGTCGGCTTTTTGCTTAAAAATTACTTGTGGTCTAGTCTGAAGGATGTTTCCTGTAGGAATTAAATGCCGAGGCTTTCGGGACACCCCGCATTATTCGAGGCCCAAAAACGTTGCGATAAGGTGGCTTTGCTTGTAGAATATCTTATCTTTATAAAAGTATGAATTCCCCAATTCAAAATAAATAATATTAAAGAATAGCAGAGACAAGGCGCAATCTAGTAATGAGGTCTCTCACCTGATTATAGCGAATAGAATGTTGTACGAGAGCCTTGTCTCCGATAAGTAAACTATTACCGGTTTCGTACCGCTTTGGAGACCTTTGAGTTAATTACTGGCCTATGTGCTGGGTGTTCCTTTAGAATTGCCCTTTACCATTTTGCAGCAATTATGGTTGAAAAGTCGAATGCGATTCCGGAACGGCGGGGAAGTCTGAGGAAAAAAGCGTTACACTACAAAAAGGCATTGAGGAATTCTCTCTTCAGCCGAAACTGAAATGGCATTGATGACCTGCGTTTTCGATCTTTCTCGCTCCTTCGTTTACCCTCTCCCCACAATATTAACCTCAACCTTTTCATCATCTGGACGAAAGGAAAAAGTTTAAAAATTTAGGCATCCACGTTAGTAGTTGCCTTTAGCAGCTTTGCCTCTCTCCGCATGCTCCACCGCAATTGTCACAAAGCACAAACACAGAAAAATTTCTGCAAATTGTCCACCGGCGGCATTTTGGGTAAAAACAAAGAAACATTTTTTAGCATCTGTATAAACTGGCGATACATATTATCATCGAGTGTAATGCCATCTGTAAAAGATGTGACAGAAGCTCGCTTCGGATGTCAGTTATGTATGGTATGTGGGGTTTCCGCATGCTGGGCAGGTGTCTGCGATTTTCAGATCGAATGTGGCTCTGTACGATCTTAGGCAGGCTGCACCAGCCAGATCTGAATTTCGCCAGTGTGTTTCTAGTCTAGCGCGGAAGTTCGGTGGCGGCCGGCCACCGATGGCTTTATTTTTATCCTCGTCCTCGGGTTGCGGTGATAACTTCTGCGGTATGAAGGTCGTTGATGCTTTCCAGGCATGGCTCACCGGTGTTCGAAGTTGTTGGTCGATGTCTGCTTCTACATAGCTGATTGAGGTGTCTCCTTACGTGCCGTGGCGGTACAGTTCTCTGTGTCAAACTATAGTTAGGGTGAGTTGTTCTGTGACAGCCTACCAAGAACTGTTTTGACAGCAGCGTTCCTTTACCCGGACCATTGCTGCCTCGTCATGTAGGCCAAGAGATATAAGGAGACACTTTGTCGGGATTCTGAGAGATGTTTTGGAACGTCTAGGTTTTCCACTGCGTGCCACTTGTGCCGACTGTCCTCGCAGGGGCGGTGTAGTTAGCAACGGGCCGGCCAATTGGTTTATATGTTGCGAGCAGAGTTTCTTTATCTCTTCATCAATTGCTGCCGGTGGGCGACTTAAGGAACTTGTTTCTGCCTTGTACCTTTTAGAAACCCGTGGTGGTTAGCGCTGAGAAGGACAGGAGGCTGTCGAATGTAACGCCAAATATCTTTGAGTGATTGAATGTCGGGATCTTGACTCCCTCAAAGAGCACATTTAATTATTTTGTTCGGGTGGTGAAAAATGTAGGTCTGGACTAAGCATTTGAGATTTTTAGACTGTACGCTGTGAAATTTCTGGACAGGTCCTCGGGGTAGCGATTGAGCATTGTGCACATGCTGTCGTCCGTTGGAATAACGGCGCTGTCATCAGCGTATGCGACAACGGGGCCTCCCTGAGGCGGTGGCTGAGTTTCGTCAGGTACAGATTAAACAGAACTGGTGATAGTACTCCGCCTTGCGGTACACCTTGTTTAATCCTACGCGGCCAAGATGTTTTGTTTGTTGCAGAAGCAACTGACGATCCAACTTTTGGTGTGTGGAGGGAGAGAGGACGAGAAAATATCTTCAATAAGCATTGCGTAATTGACCGTGTCAAAAGCCTATGACAGGTCAAGTGCCACTTCAGATTCAGGGGCGCTTTTGGTTCAAACCATTGTGTTAAGCGCAGAAGTGGTGTTATTCAGCTTCCTGAATCCGTACTGGTGTGAAGCAAGGTGCAGGGGTTGAGTAATTTGCGGGAGTAGTGCCTCGAGGGTTTTATTAGGATTCAACTATTCCCAGACTTTTTCAGGGAGATCGCGTTTTCCCAGATCTCCGCGATGTTGTGTGTACGCTGCATAGAGTTTACCCCACAGAGGGTGCGCAATAAATAGTCGACAGAATTCTCGAGCGCGATTCCTGAAATCGGTGTGTATTTCTTAGCTGAATATGATGACCGCATGATCATCGTTCTTCGACGAGCTCGAGTGGCACTTCACCGTTGTCCACAGCTCACTGAAGCCCCTTGAAGATTGCAGGATTTGAGGTCCTCCAACCATTTATTCTGATTGGTTTATGGTTGTTGACGAGGCACTTTATCTCAGCTTTTAGATTCATGATGCAGGGATAGTCGGGATTGGCTAGGTCGGACTCGTACGTCTGTGAGTCTCGTTGGGACATCGTCGTTCATGCATTAGAAGGAGGAGTCATCAATTTGCTCTGACAACGCTACATCCGCTGGTTGTTCCCGAGGCTATAGCCGTTGTCAATTTCAGGAGTGACGCTTCTATATTGAACTGTAAGATAGATGATAAAAGTGATACCTCCTCCTTCGCCACGTGTGCAGTCCTTGCGGTTAAGTTACATCCGTCTCTGGTGCGAAAGATTGTGCTGCTCCGAAACCTTGTTTGTTGAACGTCAGCGATTTTGATGTCATGAAAATGGTCACCTCTGGGATTTTGCCTTTGAGGACATGATGACTATAGAGCTTCTTGTTCGGACCGCCGGTGCAAGTGGAGACTGGTGTTGTTGCGAAGATGGTACTGCGGTACGTTTTGTGGCCGAGAGCAACAAGAGGCGACGTGGACATTAGAGTGGTCGCGTGGTTTTCTCGGGCCTAAGCAGCTGCGAAGGTTACACCACCCCACGAGGAGAGTTCAAGGCAGACTTTCCGGAAGTTTATGCTCCGCTGATGAAAAAACAGTTTTGGCCGGGGTGTCCGGGTCGATCTTGCTGAAGTTCTTAATTTCAAGGGGATGGGTCCTAAATATCCACACATATTTGAAATTTTTCTTGGAATTAGGGTTCATCTCAGAGTTGTGATATTAAAACGAGACATTCTTAATGCTAAGTATTTTTAAAGTTACACCTCATCAATCCACCCTCCAACACTTGGTAGAAGAAAGCCAAAACTGAACAGAAATCAAAAATGGCGTACTTTTATTAGATTTCTAGCCGTTTTGCAGAAAGGCATTTTTGTAATATAAAAATATAAGTACAATGTACTCAGTTCAACTCACAAATAAATAATTTAAGAATGTTCATAAATTAACTTACTGCTAAAGGTTGCTAGTGGTCTGAGCACTTAAATTTAAACTACCTCCAGGGTTTTTAACGCAGCGGTTTTTAAACATAAATGTAGTCCAGCAACAGACACCCTAATAGCCTATTTCCACCAAAAACTCAACTGCAATTAAGAGCTCAGAGAAGTTCCAAAAAATTCCAACATGGGTGATCGGCAAAGTTTTTGCTTAAGTTTTGCTTTTTTCCTTTCATTTGCTTCTACCTAATAGGTGTGGAATAACCCCCTTCGAATTGGCATCTCCGTTTTCCAATCGGCATAAACTGCAGTTAAGGCTTGGTGGAAATCAACTATAAGCCTATAACATGAATAAGTATTCAAACGTCTTAAATTAAATCGCGCATACAAAAGCATATGAAAGAAAGAAATGTGTTTATAGGGAATAAATTGTAAAATTTCAAGCTGAAATTTACAGTAGTTAGCTCATAGCTTCTACATTGCATTAGGTTTATGTGATAGTTCCAGCTCGTTTAGTTGTTGCAATAAATTGCAAAAATGCTGCGCCAGCTCTTCCACCGACGTATCGTGTTCGCCTGCTGCCCGTTTACAGGTTAAACTTGTCATATACATCCTTTTGTAAAGTTCAACTAATTTTTTCGGATCCTTTCCGCTGAGCAGCATTTTTATTAAAGTTTTTAGTGTGTTCTGCAAGCGGCTTTCGAACAATAGCATGTGCTTGCAGAACTCGTCATTCGTTGTGTTGCGCTCTGTGGGGGTGTTGGTGGTAAGGGCATGTTCGAACACCACCTTCGACCGTAGGCATAAACTCAGGGCAGTTTGCAAATGTTTTATTTTTTGAGCAATATGATTGGAAGCTGAAATGAATGAAACGTTACAGCAACAACTGGCCCACATTTATACCATAGAGATACATACTTTCGGCTAAGAACTCTTGCAAAGAGATACGTTCAAGTTGCACCACTAGATGATCGCTGGCCTCGCGCAAGCCCTCTAAAATACTAGCGGCACGCTCATAGTGATGCTTGCACAGCTGCAAAGTGGCTTTTGGGATTGTAGAGTTATCAGTGCAACTATTACGCAACTGACTATAGTGAAAGGATGCGATGCTGCAGAATAATTCAAATCAATTAGAGCATTAATCTTACGTTATATTCGTAGTTCATAGCCAAGAAACACAATAAAGCTCAAAAGCTCACCGTTTATGTATTAGACCTGAGCGATAAGTGTACAGAATTTGTCTTGAGCCGGGGTGCTCCAAATCGCAGAGTTTCAAAGATTTCTGCAGCAAATCTAAAACTTCCTTTTCAATTTCAGCTCGCGTAGCCTTTCAGAAGTAAATGATAAATTCATTACAATTTAGTTTTAACATTTTGTGTGACGGCCGGAGTTTACCTCATCAGCAGTACTGAAATCTTGCAACTGTTTCGCCAATGTAAAGGTTGCAGTCGAAAGTTCCCAATTTACCAAGTCCCACAACTCTGAGCTGGATTTTCGCGAACCCAGTACGTCCTTCGCTTTTTCGTAGTTCAAAAAGGCCTCGTTGTAGAACATTTTCTGTTTTCGCACGAAGTCAATGCTACGGATACCTTGCTGTTAGTCAATATAATCAATTATAAACAAGTTGTGATTTACTTTTCCTCAGGCAGATATAAATGTGCTCGAAATCGCATGAAGCGGCCTAGATTGCAATATAAAAATGCCAGGTTTACATTGTCCTGCACCTCACTGAACGCCGAAATGCCACGTATCAAGCAATCATAGGACTTCATTGCCAATTTCATATAGACTGGCTCATTTGCCTTTTCTACTTGTTTGTTGTCGCCTTCGCATCGATTTTCCTTCAGCTGGCTGTTTTCGGTAGAACCACTAACATCAGTCAAATTATTTGATTTAGTTTCCATAGCTTTTGAGTACTCCTCTATATTTAAGCAAAACTAAATGCTCATTAGCTTTACTTTCAGTACAAATATTAAAACCTAACTGTTCTTACCCTGCGCCCAGTACATGTATTTTAGACCCAATTCATTTCGCACATTTCCCAACCGACGCAGCAGCTCACTCTTGGAATCTTCATCTGACGTGCTTCCCTCAATAATGCATTCAATTGCATTTTCATAGCATTTGCAGCTGGACTGCATCAAGTGTTCGATATTAGCCAGTGGGGTTATTAGTTCAATGAGATCATCTATACGGGAGTTCCAAATATACAGAAATATAATGCACAGATTTCGTAATAATATTATTAAGTTTTTACCTCCATTCAAGTCTTTCACGACTTCGATATTGATATTCTGCGCGATATCAGACTCTTCATTAAATTGTTCAAGGTAACTGTCGATATACTTCCAGTTTTTTAGCCATTTGGAAAAAGCAGTCTCCAGCACGACCCAGCAAACAACTCTTTTGAGAAACTAGACCCGACATGTACTTTAAAACAACCTGCTGACAGCGAGAAGCCATGTAAATAGCGTTCAAGCAACTGCCGTATTTTTGCTCTATGTAGTAGTATTCTGCGTAGGTGGCGTATGCAAGGCAAGCCTTTTCCAACAAGAGTAGCTTCAAGTGAACATTCCATGAACCAAAAAGTTGAGAATTGAATTTGGTTCCGATCCGCTTATCTTCCAATGTAGACAGACCCTGATTTGCTTCAGTTTTTACATTTTGGCACTCTTTCAATTCCTTAGCTTTAGGGCGCTTCACTTTTGACTTTTTCATATTTTTATCATCGCTTTGTGTTAGGCTATCGTCAGCGTCATCGTCGGAATTCTTAAGACTGTCTAGCTCGTCATTCGCCGTATGTTTGCTAAGGCTTTCATAAGGTAGTGGTATGGGTTTAAACGGTTTTGCCATATTCGGGTGCTGTTCCTCATGCAGTATTCGTAGTTTTTCTTCGTCTTTGGCTCGCACCTCACTTTCTTTTATAAACTTCTCTTCATTGGAGTTGAAAAATTTCAGACAAGCGATACCAGCACTGATATGCTCCAATGAAATACGACAACGGTCCTCTATTCCAGCTTGCAACGGTGAAGGTGCCCGCGGGGCACGATTTCCATTTTTTAACTGCGCGTTTATATTTAGCTCCTTCAGAGTGTCGCAAATTTGTTTCACTGCCACATTGCCACTGTGTTCAGGATTTTCACTCAACTCATTGTGTACATCATTTAAATTGCAGTCATCGTCACTGCCCATGTCATCATCTTCATCTTCTTCATAAACCGATTGCGTATCGGAATCCAGATCGGAATTATCAAATTTCGGCGCCTTCGGATCGATCCCGGCTGGCAAATGCAAGTCAGATAATATATAATGAGACGATGTTACAATCTGGGGATATTTCTCTTTGGGTAGCAGCTTAATGCAGTTATCCAGCAAAGCCTTAATATTACCCGCAATTTTTGGTGTTATCTGTGTTGTCGTGTTCTTCATGTTACGTGCCACTGTGTACAAGAGCATAGCCACAGGCACCGTAAATGGATTTTCCTGTTTTTCTTCACACCTTTTGGCTTCTGCATCTTTCTGACAAAGTGTAGTGAGATCATACAACTTGACGACATCATCGTTGCGTCCCTTGAACAACCAGTAAGTGTGTCCTGCTTTCGTGGCATTGGCTTTCAGAAAAGCTAGTATGTTTTGTGCCACATTGCGTACAACTTGAGGTGAAAACTGAGAGTTCTCAAGATATGGGAGATCTTCGGTTTTAATAATTTCGTATTTCTGTACAATTCCATCTATGTGATAGCACATCACAACTTCTGGAACATTGCACATCAAGTTATCTAGCCAGTAATCTATGCCCGTCAGTACATTGATAGGCTTAGCCATGTCGCGTAGTCTAAGACTAATGCATGGCCGGTTAGGTCCTCCAAAAATTGGCATATCGGTGCCAATAAGCATTCGTATGTCTTCAAATGTCCAGAGAACATTACGATTGAATACGTGACTCGATTTGGGATCTGGAACATTTTCTTCAACTTTGGGCTCTGGTAGAACTGGCCCCGTAATTGGCAAAGCTGGTCGCTCGCGTTGCGTTTCTTGCTCTGGTACTTCGGAAGCCGATTGCTTTAAGCTGTAGTACAGGAATTTCGAGAGCAGATTTTTGGTTTGAAGCGCCTCGCGCGACTTGTCTTTGAGGCAGAAGCTATGATCTTTTTCGCCATACGCCAGAATATGCTCCAGTATAAAAGTGCGCAGCCATTTCCAATCGTCGTCTGCTTTGCGCAACAAATACTTCTGTATATCGAATTCGTCAAGGAGCAACGTGTTACCTACTTTGTGGACAATCATACTGACGGCACTTTTAGATGTATAGGGCAGCTTTAAGAGCCGTTTAATATTTTCTGCATCTGTTACAACGTCTACCTCGCCTACACAGTCCGGAAACATGTGCGCGATGCTAAAACTGTTAGGGTGTAAAACATAACATGTCGTTTATCATAAAATTTGGAGTGAGAAATTTTATTGACTCACCTTGCGAAACCTGGTGACTGGTAGAGGGCTTGGTGTAGGCCGCTATTGTTTGACGTGGTCAACCAATTGGAGGGTGGCAGATTCAAATTTGTGTTGCACTGTAGTCGATTAAAGCTCACCGGTACCTGTACGGCTGAAAACTTCACGACAGCCTTCGATTTAACTTCCACTAGCTCGTGGGGCCCAATACTTTGGCACAACTCAATCTGCAAGAAATTACATGGTCGGAGTGGCAGCATCTGTTGCTTTTTCTCGACATTTCTCACCTCGTCTGCGTTGTCGGACATTATGAATACTGTTTATTTTCATTCCAGGATGGAATACAAATTAATTATGCCTCTCGTAGAATTATATTGAACTTTTAACCGCAGAAATTCGCATATATTTTATCGTCAACTTCGATTTATTTCGAGAAGAATCGTATGAGAAAGAAAACGCAATATTTACGAAAAGGAGTTGGAGGAATTACATAGCCGACTGCGCCAGTGATGTCTTTTCTGTCCTTTGGGTAATCCAAATGGGGATAAAATAAGTCATTATAGCGAAATTTTAGTGTAAATACTTACATAGCAATAGGAGCCTATGAACCAACTAACAACATCACGTAATCGGAAAATAATGAAAAAGTAAATTTCTGAGCGTTTCTGAGATCTGGCTAAGAATGAATACAAGCAAAGAAAATTAAAAACGGCGGTGATTGAGTGCGGTTATATTGGTATTTATTATTAAATATAATGGTCCGTAGTCATAGTCAAAATAAAGTCGACTTTAAAGTTAGTTGCAGCTTTTTGACATAATTTTCAATGGGATATCTGTCAAAAAAGCTGCAACTAACTTTAAAGTCGACTTTATTTTGACTATGACTACGGGCCAATAAATGAAACTTGATGACAATTACCAATAAGCGTTGTTGTTGTTGTTGTTGTAGCAGCACGTAGTCCCCGAATTGGTTGGTTGTTTATTCATCTTCCCCATCTGACTCCTCCAACCTTAGGCCCAGGAAGCGAGCAGTCTCGATAGGTTGAGTCCACAACGCTTCGGGTGTCAGATGGGTGGGATATGTAGGGCATGCGAACAAGTGTGTGGTGTTGTGTGGACCAGTTCCGCATGCTGGGCAGGTGTCAGTGATCTCTGGGTCTAATCTGGTTCTGTATGAATTTAAGCGGCTGCACCAGCAATAAGCGTTCATAATATATGGTTTTCATGATTGAAAGTGTTTTATAATCGCATAACATCAGCACGAGCATTCACACAAATTTAGGCCTTTTGGCTGACCAAACAAACGCACAAATTTGTTCCAATCACAAAGCACTTCATTTTAGATCATAAATTTGTAATAGATAAAAATCAAAACTACAATCGATAAAACCAATCAAAATAAAAAGAGCAACCCCGAAGTGATAGAAGACGATGTAAACAAAACGAAAAACATCAAAAACGCTACGAAAACTTTTTTCTGAAATTCGATTACAAATATGTACAACGATGGCTGATTCCGTTATCTGGAGTCGTTGGTTCATGATAGGAGCCTATACAACTACCAATTTCCTAATTAAATAATTTTTATAACGGCTGCATTTCTTTATTCATTCTGAACGTTTGGAATAAACTTTTTTGTTTATTTATTCTTTAGAACGTTCCTGATGATATGTTGACGTATATTTCAAACGCATTCTGTTTATTCCGGCTGTGAAATTGGATTATCCGGAATGTATAAAGAAACGCAGCCAACATGTTATAACATCAATAGATTCATAGGGAAATATATTTTTTTCACTATGCATAGACTTAAGTTCTTTGATAATCAATGCCTCAGGGATTAAGTCATGTAGCTTAATTATTAATTCAGGGGGGTATACAACACTTCCGATTAATCGAAAGAACTATGATTTGATTTTTGATTTGATTTTGATTTGATTCATTGCAGTCATCGGTATGCACTACCGGAAGTACAGGGTCGAACGTAATGTCACAGGGCGACCACAATTCACAATTATCGACAATTTGTTTGAACAGCTGATCAGAATTTATTATTGTTTTGTTTTGTCTTCCTATAGTTCGAACGATCTACGAAATTTTCATGCGATTTGTGCAAAGCTCGCATTTGTCTTGCGGAACTCGCACATATTGGTGTTGATTGTAAATAAAGCTATTCAAATAGTGTTCAATACGTACAATTCATATTTGCATAGTAATGGATGTAAGTATGTCTTATTGTTCAAGTATTCAAGCACCTATGTAATTGGTTGTTGAACCTTGTGCAGAGCTTAAAATCTATTTACGTATGTAATATATTTATTTTACAAAAAGGTCGAAATACTATCAGCCACGGGCTCCAAATCATATGGAAGATGCCACGTCCCTCCTAGTACTACCGTTGGCGATTTGCGATATATCATACATAAGCAATATAAAAGCACACCGGCCCCGGAACGTCAATCTTTGCGACTAGAACCCCGTGGAAAGGCTCTTAAAGAAACGGATACCTTGGAGTCTCTTGACATTGGAAAATCCAATAAGATTTATATAAAAGACTTGGGACCACAGATAGGTTGGAAGACTGTATTTTTAGCTGAATACGCCGGGCCTCTCTTTGTATACCTTATATTCTATGCTCGTCCGGATATCATCTATGGTGAAGCCGCAGATAAGCCAATTTCCTTAACAGCACAGTAAGTTTGCAAAAATTCACTAGCTGAGCGCATCCGCAAGCTTAATAGTAAAAGCAGCGACTACAACAACAATTTCGACGACCTACTTTAACCTTTTCATTTATTTTATACATACATATGTTGCCGTGGGTTGTTTTCGATGTTCGTTGCCGGTCGATGAAACTACTGTGCGCCAAGACAAAGTTTCACAAGCGCTCATTAAGTTTCGCATTAATTATTGGCTGGTTTTGTATTTCGCAAACGCTCGAATACTATAATATGAATAATATAAATGTACATATGTGTGTTAATAATATTTTTCATATATCGGAAATTTGTTTCAGCATTGCAGCTGGCTGCTATACCGTGCATTATTTAAAACGAATTTTGGAGACTATATTCGTGCATCGTTTCTCGCATGCGACTATGCCTATTCGCAATCTCTTCAAAAATTGTAGCTACTACTGGGGATTCACAGCCTACGTTTCATATCACGTTAATCATCCGTTATTCACCAGTCCTTGCTGCCTTCAAGTCTGGAGTTTTTTGGCTGCTTTTGCGGTAGAGATATTTCAAACACTTTCATTATGCGTGGTCACTAAAATTCAGTTACTTTTCAGATTTGTGAGTTGGGTAATTTTTCTATTCACATTGCCCTCCGCAACTTACGCCCACCTGGCACTAAAGTGCGCCGAATTCCGATACCTGATGGAAATCCCTTCACAAAACTGTTCAAGTATAACTAATCATGCCTTAAAAAATTTGTTTAGTAGTATATTGTTATTTTTAGCTTGGTATCCTGCCCCAACTACACGTACGAGATTGGATCATGGGTGGCATTCTCTCTAATGACCCAATGTCTACCAGCATTGCTTTTTGCTATAGCTGGTGCTTATCAAATGACTGTTTGGGCTCTAGGTAAACACCGTAATTACAAGAAAGAGTTTAAAGACTACCCCAAGGGTCGTCGGGCCATTTTCCCGTTTGTCCTATAAATGGTCAACGAAAATTTGCTGACAGAAAATAACATTTCCATTGCAATAACTTTATTGCTTTTGTAATACTTTAAAACATTTGAACAAACTAAGTTATAATTGTCATAGGTGTTAGATTTAACTTGGTGTAGCAGCTGTATTAATGTGTTGATACTCCCAATATATGTTTGTATGAATTAACTGATAACTATTAATAAATTTCAATGGCTTTGTGAAGGAAATATTTCACACTGATTTTCTATTAATAATCGTTTGATTCGTAAATTGATGGTAGGGGTTTGATTATGGGTTGCGATAGGTAATTTTTATATTTAAGTGCTCGCCACTGTACCAGCTATTGCAAATAAAGGCATTTATGTGAAAGTAACCCTGAAAATCTGCTGGCAAAAATGAGATCATCATAAAAATGTAGAGGGTGCAGTTGCAAATTTAAAACAATTCAACGTTGGGTTCAAATACGCGTACGTACGGCCTTTTGGTCCAACATTTTTTCATGCGAACCCACTGTTCGGTTCTTCCAACTGTCATTTTATCAAAACAGCTGAGTTTGTCGAAGCGATGGTACGGTACAAAACAATTATCGATATACATACACAAGCCGATTCTAAACAGAAACCCCTTCGGGAGTTTTCTCTCTTTTCCCTTTCCTCCTATCATGAATAAAAATTCCCTGAGAATTTTTTTTATATTAAATGGCTGAGTTGGGCTGTCAGAAAAGTGCAAGTGTAAGTGAAATAATTTCGCCATGTATTGTAACGAGATCTAAGAACATTGGGGCTATCACAGAATCCATCTGAGTCCGATTTTTCGTGAAATCTACGAAAATGCTATCACTGAATCCGAATAGCTACGAACGTAGCATATATTTTGAATACACACGTTCGTAGCAATTCGGATTCAGTGATCGCATTTTCCTAGATTTCATGAAAAATCGGAATACGATGGATTCTTTGATAGCCCCTATTATCTTGTGTAATATTTCAATTTAGCTTCCAGTTGTTATCGAGATTATGTGCTCGTATAAGTACATCGTTATCGTACCAATGCTACCTTTAGGTACAACAAAAAGATAATGTTGACACTTCGCAAAAACAAACATATTTCGAAGTAAAATAAAAACTTTGTGAATTTGGTATGAAAAGGTGTGCTATAGAAATGGAGCGTCTGACATATGAAACTGCTGTGAAAAAGGGTAATTAACTTCTGTGGCAAAGTTATTTAGCAAGACCCTTCCACTAAATTTCGATTTAATTCCGTAGCGCAGTTAGTTGAGCGGAACCCTCATCCTAATGGCGTCCATATCGTGGACCCGTTGCGTGTATCAATGCACCAGGAGGAAGACATCATCTCGCTGGCAACGCAAATACAGAATGCCGACAAGCAGTTGAAATCTGGCACATGTCAGAAGCTATGTGTGATTCTGGATCAGGTTAGATGTGTAATCTAATACCAGTATTATTGAAGGATTTTACAGTGGTAATTTATTTTGTAGATTAAAATGCTGCAAGCACAGGCAATGCAAATACTGAAGGAATCCGAAGAGAGTAAACTGTTGCACAATGCCGCATGTAATTTTACAAAAAAGCCTGGCCATATCTATCATCTTTATCAGCGTTCATCGGGTCAAAGCTATTTCAGTATGCTTTCACCTGAAGTAAGTCAAAAGCTATACAGGCCGATTCTAAACAGATACTGCCTGGGAGTTTTCTCTCTTTTCCCTAACCTCTTATCATAAATAAAAATTCCCCCGAGGATTTTTATACTAAATGGCGGAGTTGAGCTTGCAAAAAAGTGTAAAACAGCTTTTTCGAGGTTCGAATCTCCGCCTTCCGAATTTTCGGGGAAAATGCTTCTCCCTGGAAGTTAATTATTGGAGAACTTCTCTCTAGGGAGAAACGAATTCCCGGAGAACAAACTCCCCGGGAGTATTAAGAATTGGGCTGAATATATGTAGGTATGTCTAAATACCGATTTCTCTATTTATACATCTTACTTGCACAGGAATGGAATGGTGGACCCAATCAGAAATATCTTGGAAGTTATAGATTAGAATTTGACTTATCATGGACGCCTTTGGAAAAAATTAAAGAGCGCGATGAGAAAATGAACTGGGCAGAGAAATGTTTGGAGACAACGACTTTAGCTGTAGGTCCAATACCAATGGCAATAGAATTTGGTAATACTGAAAAATGATACGAAATTTTAATTTTACAAATCTAATAGCAAATTAATATGTACATACATATGCAGATCAATCCTTTTCATCATTGGAAATAAAAGAAATCCGAAAGTTTGTGAAGTGTTCTGAATTACAGCAAGATTATTAATTTGTATGTAGTAATTTCTAGATCTAAGGCTTATATAGCAAACTGTACACCTCCGGCAGATATATTCCTCGTACGAAATCTCTATTCCATCTTCTTGCGTTTTGACAAAGAGGGCCGATCAAACACTTGCTTCATGCCACCAGCCTTCTCATTGTGAAATTTAATGTTGTTCGAAGTTTCAGCGTACCAAGGAGAGTCGAACTTGGTTGTATCTTGGTCTACCAAGTGTGTGTACTTTGTACGACCACATCGGCCGAAGTTCTTTACTTGCATAACCTTTGGCAAAATCGTCTTGTCGAAATGATCTTCCAGTGTGGCCTGCGCGAAGTCACGCTTTAGGACCTCACTTTCCTCGTTCAAATAGAAAGCACCACGATGATAGTATTTCTGCAAAAACTTATACTTTCCTTTGGCAGCTTTGTTAGTGATAATTTTAGGATTGTTACGCAGCTCTTGACGACGTTCTTCTTCGGTCAAGTTACGCATATGATCAATATCTTGTTTGTCTCGTTCGGCGCTATAAAAGTTATAATTATAAATAAAGGTTTTATAAGAAACTTTCGACGCAAAGCATACTTTTCACGCTCTTCCCGATCACGCTTCACTCGTTTTAATTCACGTAATTTCCAAGCTTCGTATTCAACTTCATCGTTTTCATCATCTGTACAAACATCCTCGATACTGGCTTCAGCAGTGTCAGGCTGTTGAAGACATATTAAATAATATTGCAGATATGTATGTACGGATAAAAATTGAACGTATAATATACCTTGGACTTTTCCAGATCCTTTTTAACACTCTCCTCTACGAGACGTAGAGTAGCACGTCTTCGGTCTTTAGCTGCCCTTTTGGCTTCTACTTCTAACTGCTTTTGTTTTTGCGCTTCTCGTTCCTTTTCCTGAATAGTGGCGCGTTCACGTTTACGAACAAAGAGAGGTTTAAGGCGGGGTTCGTTATCTTCTTCGCTCTCTGTCTCTTCTTCATATTCAGAACTTTCAGTTTCAGAGGACTCAGACTGCCTTTCTTCTTCTTTTTGCAAAATCTTTAATTAAGCAGGAATGTGTCTTTTTAAATGGCGTAAATAAATAAATTTGTACAAGAATAATACCTCTTCTTCCTTTTGCTGCTGCAGCATTCGATGTCGTAGCCTAACGCGCCGATTTTCCAATTCCTCCTCACTTAATTCAGAATCCGAATCTGATTCAGATGCTAGGGTTATTTTATTTGTTGCATTTCCGGTGGTTACTTCTGGTTCACTTTCCTCGGATTCAGACTCAACTATTTCTGGTTCGTGAATATGTCTATGTCTTTCACGCCGTTCTCTTTCCAATTCCTCCTGATCTTCGGGACGTATACGTAGGCGCCTTAAACGCGGATCATCGACTTCAGCCTCGTCGCCTGATGGAGCCTTAGCTTCAATTTCTTCCGTTGCATGATCTCGTTGTGAGCGTCGTTCAAGTTGGGCCTGAGCAGCACGTTTGCGGTGGTCTATGAAGTCCTCTAAGTCAGATTCATCGGAACTTGTTCCTCCAAGAGCATAATCTGGACGCTTGCCTGACACGTAGCGCTGCACCTTAACTTTCTGCATAGAAATCTCACCTGACGAGAAAGTAATTTAGTTCCACTGGATAAAGTTTGTTAATCACCAAATCTACCTTTTTCATTTCGGATGGGTACTGCTCCTGCTGTGCTTTGAATAGCAGCAGATACCGCGGCGGAGCTCATATTGTTAATTTTTTTTTATAAATTAATATTGTGGTATGTGGAGACAGGAGCTTTAACTAGAGGTGCAAAACTATCGATGGCACTATCGATAGTATCGATGTTTTTTATTTTTTTGCTACCATCGATTGTTTTTTGGTCCTATCGATAGTCCGTCCGACAGACATGTGATTCAGTGTTTACTTTAGTTTTATTTCTTCTTTTCTCTTAATTTCTCTTAAACATCCAAGTTGAACTAAAAAAATGGTTGCTACTTTTTTAAAAGAGTAACGAAAAATTTCGAAAAGGACGGAAATAATTGCATCTTTTAAAATACTGCTTACTCCAGTAAAAAAAACTGATGCAAATCAACTTACACCAAATCGGTCAATATTATCTACTCACTACTATTTACTACTTATTTAATAAAAGGTTAATAAAACCATTACTTTTCAGATAAGAAAAATGGTTTCTTGATCTAAAATTCCAATTTACTTGCTGAATGCCTATATATGACTTAGGATATCTAAAACCCCAAATATAAAATTTCAGAACGCACAATTTTTTTCAATTTCAATTCATCTAAAATTTTCAATAACGCTACTTCTAACTTCACAGTTAAACAATTAAAAAAAAGCGTGTCCAGTAGTTTACAAGGGTATCCAAACGTCTTTCCGAATATATTTATAAGGAGATTTTTATAACAAAATCGAGCGAAAACGATATAATACGATACTATCGACGATATATCGATAGTTTTGAAAATAATATCGAATACTATCGATGGTCTGACTATCGATAGTTTTGCACCTCTAGCTTTAACGCCAATAGTAGCTACACTTTTATTTGTTTTACATCCAATCTTTCCAGTCGATAGTAAACAGTCTGCCAGAACTGGAACAACATCGGAGCGTTATCGATAGTATCGATGTTTTAATATTTTTTGAAAACATCGGTGTTTTTTTACTATCGATGCTTTTAGGCGATATGCCACCATTAGAGTACGTTTACATAAAAATATAATCTCAATCAAAGCTCGTTTACACAGGAAAATCTCAGATTATTAGCCGTCAAATTTGTTGTGCTCGTTATTCTCACATCTCAAGGAAATGTTAGGATTCTTCTCTGTGCTACCGTTAGAAAGAAGACTTAAAATTTTGAAATGTATCTTAGATTATTGTTTTGAACATTCCATTTATTTATTAAGACTAAGGCGTTAGTTACATAAAACACAAATTAATTTTGTTGCTGCCTTATGAATATTTTTAGATCATATTTTATTTTTCATTTAATTAATGCATAACCTCCAATATTCAATGTGACCTTAAACATAAGCCAAATGCATTGTATTATTGCCTTATAAATATATTTTAATTTTAAAATAATTAATGGATAAGGAAGTTTAAAGTAATAAATGTAATTTTTTAAAAATTGCAATGTTTTTAATTGATCAGAATTTCAATTTTAAAGAAAAAGTTATAATTCCCGAGAAACCCCGATAGTATCGATTCTATCGATGTTTCGGTGGCAAAAACATCGAAAAATCGATAGTTTCAAACATCGATGATTTGCTGCACTACAGTCGGCACCAGTGCTGCCGTTTGTTAAATTTCCAAGCAAAGTGAAAACACACTAAAGGGCCGTTTACATACTACTCTTGCTTCGTTTCATTAAATTCAAGAAGTTTTCGCACATGCACCTCTCAACTGCCATGTAATAAAACTTTCGTAAGTTATAATTTGATGGCAGTTAAAAGTATGCTGGGCCTAGTCTAATGTATCCCGCGGACAATGCTTCCGGAGCCATTTGCGGACTCGGCATGACTTTCAATCTTGCAGAGAACTTTACCATTAGCTACAGTATTTTTTTTTGTATTAAAATATGTGCATACATGCAAACATACTGGTCTCCCCTCTCACTGAGTTATTCAAATACCAAATTTCTAACTGTGTGCAAAAAACTATAAAAATTAATTCCGCAATGTTTCACCAAAATTTCAAACTCTTTAATTAGAATCTTTAGAAAAAAATTCGGTTTTCAGTTTTGTACCTCATTAAAATTGCTTCTCTTTTAAAAAAATGGTCGAATATACTTAAGCCTAGTTTTCATTAGGTCAAAATCACTGACATCAAAAACTGCCTCCATCTGACAGCTGTTCATTTGGTGTCAAATGCGTTTTCATTACATTTTAAAAACTGACCAAATGTCGATACTGCAGTGCATAATAAAGATGCAAAAAATAAAAAAATTGTCAAAAATTAAATGTAAGTCTTAACGCCTTCAAAATTGCACTTTAATATACTAAAATTTAAGGTTATTTTTGAACAATTTTGCGGGGTAAAATTCTCAAGAAGTATTGCCTACAAATTTGTAAAGCTACTACAAGGATGCTGTTTTAGGGCTTATACATCTAGGATCATTGATGAGTTTTGTTTAAAAAATTTGCAAAATAATTGTTTGTCCCGTATTCGGCTCCCATAAATATGGTCACCGTATATAAGATGCCCTTTTAACCCTTCTGCAATGATTGGGTCAAAGTGCCCCAAATTTTAATGAAAAAGTTCTTTAATTACAGAGTTAGGTAATTTGAAATAAGCTGCGGCGTTGTCTATTCGTTGAAAGCATAATCAGTTATTTTTTTGCAAAAAATAAAATAGTTTTTTTATTTTATTTTGTTTTCTAGAAGGCGAAATAGTTTTCATTCATATTGAAATACCATTTTGTTCTTAAAATTGACTCATTAATATTATTGGGTCAAAATGACCCAAAACATTATAGGAAGGGGGAAATTCCAAACACTGCAGAAGGGTTAATAAAAGCTTCATAGAAATATTACAATAATTTATTATTTTATAATTCTAAGGCAAACCTTTCATAGTCACTTAAGCTCCTTTAAATAACAAACACATACATTTGTGCATGGTTGCAGTACCTATTTAAACTGTATTTAAACGTGTATTGTAATAATATGTATGTATGCATGTCTTAAGCCACAATTGAATTGGCAGGGCTTTGAAAACACGCAACGCAACGCAACGCAAAAAAAAACGAAATGGATGCGAATAAGAAAACCAAAAAAATTGAGCTTTAGCCAGTCAAAACCGCTTATATCGATTACATGCTCATTAATATGATCTATGGTGATTAAAGTGTACATACGTATGTATGTATTATGTACTAAAGGTCTACGCCGACAGGATTTGCGGCGGCGGCGTGGTCGACTTAAAAAAAAAATCGGCGGCGCTGGCGACGCCGGCGCTACTACCTATAAAATAGATTTCAAAGAGCCATGAGGCTTCTGATCTTTTCATGTGAATTATTTTTAAATTAAAATATTGTTACTTCCTACATAAATTAAATTTTTTTTTTGTGCCTGCCGCTGATGGATGGGCGATCAAAAGAAGGTCTGAGATATATACATATGTACATACATGGTTCTCTACGTTCTTGTGACGACGACAAATATGCTGTAGATTTCAGACCTTATGTGCCAGATGTGGTGTGTGCTCAAAAAAATGATAGATCTACAACAATGTGGTATAAGTCCGATCACTGTCCGTAGCCCGTTGTTTCCAAAGTGTTTTTAAGCTTGAGGAGTTATGTAGATGCCCGTCTTCATATGCTTGAAAATCTGGCTTGCGTGACGAAGCATGCGAGATCCCACACGTTTAGACACAAAAAGGACGAAACATACTTTTTCTCGCATACTGAGTGGTTTGCGAGCTCTCGCTTGCATTCAATTGTCAATTTTGTTGTTTGACAGCTATTTTCTCATTTCGCAAACTTTTTCAGAGAAGCAACATCGTTTATTTTGGTAGCAAATACAAGTTAGGAAATCCGACAATGACTACCACAAAGAAATTTAAACGTACATATATATGTTGAAAAAAGTCAGAGTAAAAAAAATATACGTATATGTCCTGTTTTGTTTTCCAATTGAAATAATAATAAAAAAAAAAATTAAAATGTTCGAAATGCAATTTTTTTGGTAGAGTAAGTTACATTATTCTCTGAATTTTGGTACTGGCTAATTCTTACTGGCTTTTCCAAACGAACGCAACCGGTGTGGTAGTATTGAAAAAAATTGACTACTGCGCAAAAAAATCGCAAGATTACCAGTTTTCGACCCTAATTTAACTTTAATAAACGCGTTCGATCGAAAACCGTGTTCCGATGTTTTTTCTGAGTTACGCTTTTTTGGAAAAATAAAGTTGTCATATTCCTATTCAGTGGGCCAGGTTAAGTAAAAAATAAAAATAAAATAGCGGTATTTATAGGAGTAGTAGTTCCCTCAAACGATGTATTCCTTAGGCGCCGAATCCCACCGCCGCCGATATTTTCGTAACTCGGCGGCGGCGCGTGAAGAATGACGGCGGCGTTAAATTCTAGTACGTACATACATATGTATGTACATTTATTCCACAATCCAAAAACAAAAATGAAGTCAAAAAAACAAATCATTAATTAATTTCCATTAATTCAAAGGAACGGGCGAATATACTGACTACAAACATACATACATACATAAGTATGTGTGTACGAATTGCTCAACTTAAATTGTTTCAAGCATTAAATATCCTTCCAGTGGGCTCACTAAGCAGCAGCATATACCCTGCAAAAAATTGTGCGACTAATCTCTAAAGAGAGTATTCCGGGATTACTCTCAATCGGGTACAATTTGGTATTAATTAGTCCCAACTAGTCTCATTAGGGTACTAATGGAGGTTAATAAAGAGCGAAATACACCACACAAGCGGCTTGTCAAACCTACTTTTCCCATTTCGCCATACACCATGCAAACATGAGTCATTCAAGCACAGAATTTTAGTTTTCCTCCGGTTCACAATGTTAAAAATGTTGGTTTTCTTCCATTTTTCTCCCTTACGTCCTCACTTGGTGAAAATTCAGCAACAAATGAGGCGATTTTACCATCCACATCGCAAGCGGTTTGATCAAACGTCAACATGGCGGCCAGAAAATCAAAAAATTTTGATTTTTGCTCAAATTTCCCTCAAGCGGTTTGTCAAACCTTCAAACACCCCCATAGACAACACAAATGGATTGAAACAAAGGGATATTTCGCTTGGTTTGTCAAGCCGCTTGTGTTGTGTATTTCGCTCTTTAGTCTCGACTCATACCTTATGGGTATAATTGGAGATCAATTAGTCCCCGACTCATCTCTAACGGGTACTATTAACGATTTAATTATATGTACGCACTTAGTAAATCGATGGCTGAGTGGAAGATCGACCTATCTCGGCAGCCAGTTCGAAAACGCTCTATCTCAAAAAACTTTTCAGGAACGTCCTATTTCAGAATTTAATTGAAAAACACCCTATCTCAAAATTCGGTTCAAAAACGCCCTATCTCACTTCAAAATGTATTGAAAATATGCTGATATAGGGCGTTTTTGAATCGGCAGCTGAGATAGGGCGTTTTTGAAACGAATTCTGAAATAGGGCGTTCTTGAAAAGTTTTTTGAGATAGAGCGTTTTCGAACTGGCTGCCGAGATAGGTCGATCTTCCACTCAGCCATCGAAATGATATTTCATGTGCGGCGTTGGCACACAGAGAGAGTATTCGCCTAACAAACCTGAGCACCCCGGTTCGAATCTCAGCTGGCGCAAATTTTTATTTTTATTTTTTAAAAGTGAATAGTCGCTTTTTATACCCAACGGGTATAAAGGTGAACAATTAGTCTCTTCATAGGACATGCTCGAACAAAAGCGAACAGTTCATTCCATATAAAGAGATCAAATGTGGTATTAGTCGCATGTTCCTTTGCGATTGCTCCCGGAGTCATCCCGGATTAGTCGCATTTTTTATAGGGTACTTTTAAGTATACATATACACATACATATGTATGTTTGTATAATATACATACATATGGGCATATCCTGAGTTACGGATGCGACATTCGTACGACTTTACAGTTAAATAAATTATACGAAACGTCGAGAGAATGAAACGGATGAAACGGAGGGCATAACGGACGCGACAAAAACAGAAGTGATTTCAGAGTACATACATGTAAAAAAAGCAAAAGTCAGCGTATCCTGTAAGGCCTTCCTTTCCATTCTATACCAATTAATTTTTAATCAGAAGCAATTCATTGTTGAACTAATTTTGCATTAAAATCTGGTAACGGACGTGACAGATTTTTCACCCATAGAATATTTTTACTAGTAACACATACTAAATTTAATTTTTTATTTAATATTTCCAGTTCTTCTCTCCACCGTTTCGCATTTCCCAAACCTTTATTCGCCATCGGAATACGAAATTTAAAGTTATGGCGCCGTTTGAATTCATTTACATACATATGTACTTGCATTTTCGGTTTACCTTTTTTGGGAAATGCCCATACGCATACTTTAAAAGTAAGTATTTATGTCTGTATGTATACAAGAAGTAAAAGTAAAAGAAAGTCGTTCAATGCCAGAATAGACACTGGACACTCAGTACGCGTTCTCGTTCGACTGTGTGCATTTTCGTTGACATACATACATATATACCTACATACATACTAGGGATGTTGCGAATGTGGAATTTTAGGCATCCGCGGATGCGAATATCTAACAGCTAACATCCGCGGATGCGAATGCGAATGCGGATGTCAAGTATTTTTAAGAAACAATTAGAATCTAACATAATGGCGAGGTCAAACCAGATGTGTCAGGTTTTTCTAAAGCCTTGAAAAAGAATTCTTCATTCTCATTACTTTGGCTGTTTCGAATTTGAGGAATCTGTAACTTCATCAACGTTTTCCGATTTAATTTCTGTAATTAATTTGTAATACTTTCTTCTGCGACTGGTTTGAAAAATTTGTGCTCATAGCGAGCTAAATAGGTGGATATAAAAACAAATTATTATTTTCCAGGAATGAAAATTTTGAACAAAATTCTATTTACAAAATCGTGGCTGTCAGCCGATTTGGATCAGAATATTGTTATTTAAAAAAAAGCACCCTGGCATTTGAATCTCAGATAGTTACGTAATTCTTATCTTATTAAAGGTCAGACCTATAGTTTTTTAACTATTTGGGCATCGATTCTCTTTATAGCCAGACGTTTATCATTTCTGCTGGAAATCCCTATTGAAGGAGCTTACTCTTTGACTTTAAATAGCACAGAAGGGACAGTTTTACCACAGAAGTTTTTAGCCAAGGATCCAATGTATGTATATCCCTATGAGAAAAATATTGCCCGACAAGTAAACGAAATTTTTGTTTTTAAAATGTTTGCTAATAATAAATTCCCCAAAGAGCCCCATTTGAAATTATAGAAACGAATATACATATGTAACATCAAAAGAAAATCACGAAAATTTGGTTAAGAAATACAGTGCACACTTTCTTCATTTGTGTCTATTAGTTTTTTTAAGATTGGTCCGAAGAAATCATAATAAAGAAAGAAAGCAATGCAGGTGTTTAAAGCACAGAAAAAAAAAAATATTGTTAAAAAGACTATGTTCTCTTTGACGTACGTCAAAGGTCAAGTAGAAGTTGGAACTTGTATGGCTGCCCATTGATAGCTCGGTTATATAGCTTAAGAAAGAAAGAAAGAAAGAAATTTTTATCAAAGTTGATAAATATGATATTTGACCAGTTTTTTTTACACAAATACTCCCACGAACACATGCAAAAATATTGGCTACAATTTGTCATTTTGTTTGCCATATATTTATACGTTTTATCGGTGCACTTGCACAACATTCGCATTCGCATTCGCAAAAGCTCCGCATTGATTATTGCGAATGCGAATGTTGAAATTTATGCGAATGCAAATATTCGCAACAACCCTGATACATACATATGAACATACATACATACATTATTATTTTATTTATCACCAATTAATTGATGATACATTTGTTATTTTCACATTTTTGCTACTAACACAATAGGCTCCCTTATTAGGCTGGGAAATAAAGCGAAGATATACATACATACATACATTTTTACTAACTTCCATTCATGAAATCGGTTGGGATGAGCCAGATATGGATCAGTTTTGCCGCACTGGAATACATTTTTATACCCATATTTATAACACTTCTCGTCTTAGTAATTTAGTAATTAAATACTTTGCGATATGTAACGTGTTCCCATAATCATATAATAGTGAACAATTAATTTTTATTGAACTTTCTTTATTGACAAAAGTGGACAATGAATGTGTTTAGAGATTACGGGCGAAATTGCGCTGTAAAATAAGAATCGATAGAAAATTGTACGACAAAATATCTACATACACATATGTATATGTATTTAGTTAACCAAAGCCTATTTTGTCACGTGTCCAGAGAATGTCAAACCGATCCCAAACAAGTACTATGCCCGCACCCTCCATTGGAAGTTGCCTCTATCCAGGCTGACATCACCAAACTACAGGATATGCGATGGACGGGGCATGGTTGCAAAAAATTTGGTGAGGGATTTCACGATGTAGAGAAAAAAAGTGACGCCTTCCGCAAACTTTCCACAATCCCCACGAAAGCTAAGCATATGCATTTGGTTCAACAGTCGGAAATTCCAGTCGTCATGACAACCCTTCCGATAAATAAGAAAGGCTCATAGACCTCGCCGCAGCACGGAACAAGGTAGTTATTTAGTAGTACGGTACTACACTAGTACCAGGATATTTTTTCAAAGGACTTTGAAATTTTAAAGATATGACTTATTCAAAAAATTGTTTAAAAAATGTGGGTAGCAAATGAAAGAGAAAATTCTGTTGAATTTAAAAACAAAAATATTTTTTAACAAGGACGAATAGGTATTGAAAATGCGCTTTTAAAACATTTTGTCTTTTTAAGTTAATTAAGTTTTCAGGACGAAATTCGGTGATGTGGTCGTAAGTATATAAGACCTCAACCAATAATTTTTTCAAAAATAACTACTGCAAATTTTCAAGGATTTTTAAGTACCAAATATTTAAAGGACATTTTCCATACCCATTCGTTCTTATGCACCAAAAAATTTATTCTGTTATAATTCTACAGAACTTTTTCTTATTGTTTTTCTACATTGCACTGAATTTGAAAAATAATTTTTTGAAATAATCGTATTTTTTAAATTCCGAAGTCCTTCCTTCGAAAATCCTGACGCCTGAGAGAAAAACTAAGTACGCAGTTCTACTATAATTTGTCCACAGCTTCGCGAATATATTAATTTTTTGTGTGTAAAATTTACTGTCGCACTGTGTTGTTAATTAAGCGTAGTGAGTTATGTACAATCATATTTTTGTATATCAATTCATCCAATCTCATAAATTGTTTATAATCACTTTTGTTAAACTTTTAAAATCAAAACTTATCCAGACCAATTCTATGTGTCTAGGGAAAATTTCTTTCTACTTTTTAATACATTTATGGGAACGTGATAGATTAAATTTTTTTATTTAGAATAATAACTTCGTAGTTCAAGCCTTAGGGGGCTGCTCCCCTGGCCCTACCTGGCTACGTATTTGCTACATATTTAACGATTCATAGAAAATTAAATTTGTTTTTACTTTAAAGGTGGATTCATCGTTCTAGTTCAGAAATTTCTTCCATGTGGTGATTGTTGTGTTGCTCTCTCTGGGAGAGCAAATGAGAAATGTTCTGAACACTTTTGAGTTGTTAACTAAACTTCAACTTTAGTTCAGAACTAGAACAATGAATCCCCTTAAAGTTACAGCATAGTTTTATTTGTAATATTTTTTAATTTTGTTTTTTTTTTTGGGGATAGAAAAGCTTAATTTGTTTTTTTTTCTAGAATAGAACACAGACTCTATAAAACCCATGGCACATTTAAACGTATATATGTTACATACATACATAAATATGTAATTATGGAGACATTGTATAAATCCAACAACACTTGTATTCCGCGTGCTAAAACTCGTTTTTTTTTTTTTTTGCAGAATCATAAATACCAGAATTAGGAGAGGGCAACACAGCGCCATCAATCATGAAGTCAGCATTTCGGGTGTGTAAAGTACCAAATATTAGATGAAATCAAGCAGTCGCGCGTCACTCGCCTTGTAAAGTTTCACGTGTTATCCACGTTTCTCATTTGTTAAGATTTTGTGTATCTACTTTTTTTCGTAAGTAAGGTAAAGGAATGAAAGCATAATAAAATCACAAATATATCGGGAGAATTTATTAGTTGCTGTTCTTCGAAAGGTGTAACGTGTAGTATGTAAGTTTGTATGTGTAAATAAATACGTTGATCTGCATATGAATCCAGTTGACGGCGCGAGCGCGGCGCGAGTCCCAGGAAACGTCATAAAACGTGTATTAAGTTAAGACAGGTAGACAGACGGACAGCGAATAGCTGGATGAAAACAAAATGAACCAATAACGTCATCAAGCTGGGTGCGCAGATCGATTATAGCACCGGCCATTGATTTTCATGTAATACTTACTTAGAAGCTGCTTTGAACCGCTTAGAGGCGGCTAACAACCGGTAAGTCGAGCTTACTCGTACTAAGAGTGCTGTGACTGCATTTTTGTTTACACGCGGCGTAATTTGCCACTTACTTATTTACATACTTATGTAAATGAAATTACAATCTGTGTTTATTTAATTAATGAATTCAAAGGTATTTAGCGACCTTCAATAGGAAAACCCCAATTTAGTTACAAAAAAAAAAGCTGAAATGGAAGATAGGAAAGGAAAAATTTGGAAGGCGGAATTCCTCTTTAAATTAACATATGTGTTCGAAATTCTGCCGAAAATCTAAGTTCATGCATAAACATATGTACATGTATGTATATTTGGGCCGAGAAAACCTTCAATTTGTTCCAAGCGATGAGAGTGTACCCTAGCGGTCGGCTGAATAAGTTATGTGACATTTTGACCAGCTTTGGTTACTTCTCTTTTGTTTACTATTATTATTTTTTATAAAAGTCTAGCACATTATATAACCAGCAACATATAAATCCGCGTTTCAAACTTTGCAAAAGATTATACAAATTCAATCAACTTTACCAATTATGTATGTACACCCAAAAATTTCAAACTTTTTATTCAGAATTAAAACAAATAATTAAAGGCATGCAGATTTATTTTAAATTATAGTAAGATAAAGTACAAAGTTCAAGATGCTAAAAATCACATTGACTTTAAATATTTTTTTTTTGCTGACGGTGCACGGTGCACAGTGCGCAATTTCGACAATTTAGGAGAAGGAAAATAATATTTTTTGCAAAAAAGTTACCCGTTAGTGCCGGGATCGAAATTTTTTGAAATCCTGTATTTATGAACCGATTTCGTTAAATTTCGCGACACGTATTTGATAGCTACATTGACTGATATAATATGATTTTTAATATCTTCCCACTTTTGCAATAAATAAAGTGTTCTAAAACGGCTATACAAAAATTAAAAAAAAAAAAAATTATTATTGGTGTTTCTCCTCCTTACACCACCCACGTCTACATCTGTTATGGGTCTCGCATACGAACTGTCACATTTCTCGCAAACTAGATCTTATCGCAGAGAAATTTTTTAACGTCGGCATTTCATCGCATGCCATTTCAGTGTGAATATGTTGTTAATGTTTTATAAATGCAAGGAAAATATTTTTTCTTGGTTGTGCTTTAACCGCACTTCTCCGAACTACACCACTTCTTTTTTACTCAGAATAAAAAACAAAATATGAAAAAATATTTGTTACACCGGGGTTACCACATATGCGACAACAAGTATGCGATATCTCGTTTCTTATATCGTATACATATCTTCTGCGATAAATGGTCTACACAAGCGATATATAAAGCCGAAAAATTGGCGATTATCGTTCGTCAAAACAGGCATGTTTGTACAAGCTCAGCTTATCTTCAAATAATTTGGCACCGATTTTCTATCATATCACTTTTTTTACCAACTTCGATTTTCGATTTTCCTTCCCCTAAATTGACCAAATTACACACTGTGCGGTGCTAGGGATTTTCATCTATATACTAAAATACTTATTAATAACCACTGCGATTTTCTAGCGTCTTGAAAATTGCACTTTTTGGGTATTCTCTGTGTGATCTAGCCTGACAGGCTAAGGACGACCTTTGGAAACTTCGACTTTGTAGCTGAATAAACTTATCGGTGCATACCATTTCTGTAAGCATATTCACACGGTTGGGTGAACGGAGGATTTGGAGAAGTCGTGGTCTGTCGGAAACTTTCCGTTAATTTCAAGTTTAGATTCCCTGATTTGCCCTATAGTTTTTCACTATAAAGGAACCTAAAGTGGTAAGTCGCCTTGAAATAGCAGACGGGTTTTTTATTAAGCTTGCCATTTGCATGGACTGCCCCGAGGCGGCCATTATCATGCCTTGTTTTCTTCTACCATTTCATGCATCAACTTATGTTCATCTATTTCTATGTATGTATGTATGTACATATCTAATCGTAATGTTTGGCTGGTAAGAAAATCCTATTCACATATAATTAGCACATCGACTGGATAAAACGATATTAAATATGTATGTACATACATATGTATGTAGTGCTAACATAATCGTTACAACAATATTATATTTATTTCCAATAACATTTTGGGTATTTTGTTTAGCTAGAAATTAAAGGTTAAAAGAATCACGAATTACTACAAATTCATTTTGTTAATTTTTTAACCTAAATATTATTACAGCATAACGAAAAACTAGGCGAGCATTTGTGTAACAATCTGGCAATGAATATTATGTAATAAAGAAAAAAATAAGGCCAATAAAAATATAAAAAAATTTTACATACATATGTATGTATGTTTGTAGGTCACTTATCGTTCCAGTGCTGATATCATACATACACCAACTACATGTATGGCGCATGGATCCGATGAGGCGGTCCTTGCAGGGTTCAACGGAGGGATTCTGGATGGAAATCCTCCAGCTCTGTATGTATTGCACGAGGAACTCGCTGGTAGTAACAAAACACCTGGTTTGCCAAAACACATACACATGTTAATACATGCTTATGTACATATGTATGTTTATGTAAATAAATTTGGCCGGTAGACAGCTTCGTTCAGCTATCCACTTGTCACATGCTGCCATGGGTCTCTAATTATATTATTTACGAACATAAAGCTCGCCTCTGATTCAGAACAGAACATCGGAAGTGATTTTTTTTATTGATATGCTTGAAACAAATTGAATCGGAGCACGGAATGCATACGTATGTATGTACATTAGGATGCATCACCAAAAAAGTTGCGGGCTTTCCACCAATATTATAAAACCTGTTACATAGATTTGAAAACCGTTGTCAAAATATTTCCAATAAATATTAAGATTTACTCGAGCTGTGCCGATTTGATAATACTTCCAAAGGTGGAGTTTTTTATTAATACAATCATTTAAAAGGAAATATTGATTCCAAAAAGTAGCCTCAGATGATATAAGAGTTTAAGACTAAAAGATTTGCATAAAAGTCTTTGAACATTTTATCAACGGTTTCATAATAATTTTTTCGAATTTTTTTTGTTGGTAGAAGTCCTAAAATATACTACACTACATATTGCTGTATATCGCGAACTGTAAAAGCTTAAATAAGTGGCTAGAGAACTTGAAACCACAACCAACTATTTTTTAACACTACGAAAATTCATAATATGACTTTGATGATACTTTGCAAATCCCCTTAATATATTGTTTACGCGTTTAAAGTTTACGGCATACAACAATACGACACTTACGACACCATTGTGAATACCGCAATAATATAATACAATTCCAATGGAAAAA